>NC_090321.1:205405192-205583191 GCF_040869045.1 Eurosta solidaginis | reverse complement strand
TACTAGCGAAATTTTTATCGAACATGGAAAGAGGGGTGGGGGTCCCACGACCTCTTCGAGCAATTACTTTTTAATAATTTTTACACATTATAACTTTACGTATACTGGCCTTCAGCAATTATCACAGACTCAAGGGGTCAAATAAGTCGAGGGCTTACAAAGTAAGCAGTGACACCCTCCACCCCCTCGCCCCCTTTATCTCCCTCTGTGGTGTAAAAATCTATAAATTGTTATAACTGAATATAAATTATCTCCTAAATCAATAGTTTTTGGTATCTGGCACATACAGATCAAGATCTAGACAATTTTGTAGGAACGATCAGTGGTCCTCTCCTTTTACTCCCGCCATCCACCCTCCTTCAATTGTTTTTATTAGCACGCTTTTTATTACCTTTACCTGTATGTTCCTATGTAACTTTTCATTCGCTCCAATGGCCTGCTGCCTTATTAATATGGTTTTATAATTAGCTTCACCTTATTTGTAATCCAGTAAGGGGTCATATGGAAACCCTTCCGGGATCATTTCTGGATGGTTTTCGGGATCGGTCCGGGATCCCGCCGGGGTAATTTCGGGACTTTTTCGGGACTATTTCGTATCATTTTGGGACCCTTCCGGGATCATTTCTGTATAGTTTTTCGGGATCCGTCCGGGATCCCGTCGGGGTTATTTTGGGACATTTTCGGGACTATTCCGGAATCATTTCGGGATTATTTCGCGATCATTTGGGGATCCTTCCGGCATCATTTCTGGATGGTTTTCGGGATCCGTCCGGGATCCCGTCGGTGTACTTTCGGGATCATTTGCGTTACCTTCGAGAGATAAATTCTTGACGGTTGCCGGGATTATTACGGGACTTTTTCGGGGTTATTTTGGGTACCTTTAGGTATCATTTCTGGATGGTCTTCGGGATTCGTCCGGCATCCCGTCGGGGTCATTTCGGGAATTTTTCGCGACTAATACTGGATCATTTGTGGACCCTTTCGGCATCATTTCTGGATGGTTTTTCGGGATCCGTCCGGGATCTCGTCGGGGTAATTTCGGGAATTTTTCTCGACTAATACGGGATCATTTGGGGACCCTTTCAACATCATTTTTGAATAGTTTTCGGGATCCGTCCGGGATCCGGACGGGGTCATTTCGGGACTATTTCGGTATCATTTGGGGTAACCTACCAGCATCATTTCTGGATGGTTTTCGGTATCCGTCCGGGATCTCGTCGGAGTCGTTTGGGGACTTTTCGGAATCATTTGGGGGCTCTTCCGGCATCATTTCTGGATGGTTTTCGGGGATCCCGTCGGGGTCATTTCGGCACTTTTTCGCGACTAATACGGGATCATTTGGGAACCCTTCCGGTATCATTTCTGGATGGTTTTCGGGATCCGTCCGGGATCCCATCAGGGTAATTTCGGAACTATTAGGGGATCATTTGGGGGACCTTTCCGGCATCATTTCTGGATAATTTTCGGGATCCGTCCGGCATGCCGACGAGGTCATTTCGGGACTATTTCGGGATCATTTGGGATACCTGCCGGCATCATTTCTGAATGGTTTTTGGGATTCGTCCGGGATTCCGTCGGGGTCATTTCGGGACTTTTCCTCGACTAATACGGGATCATTTGCGCACCCTTTCGGCATCATTTCTGGATTAGTTTTCGGAATCCTTTCGGGATCCCGTCAGGGTCATTTCGGGACTTTTTCGGGATCATTTTAAGGATGTCTTTCAGGATTCGTCCGGGAACCCGTCAGCGTAATTTCTGGACTTTTCCGAGACTATTTCGGGATCATTTTGGGACCTTCCCAAGATCATTTCTGGATGGATTTCGGGATTTGTACGGGATTGCCGTCAGGGTCATTTTTGGGACTATTAGGTGATCATTTGAGGACCTTGCCGGCATCACTTCTGGATGGTTTTCGGGTATCCGTTCAGGATCCCCGTCGGAATAATTGCGGGACTTTTTCGGGATCATTTGGGGTCCCTTCCGGCATCATTTCTGAATGGTATTTGGGATTCATCCGGCATCCCGTCGGTGTCATTTCGGGACTTTTTCTCGACTAATATGGGATCATTTGCGGGCCCTTTCGGCATCATTTCTGGATAGATGTCGGGATCCGTTCGGGATCCCGTCAGGGTCTTTTCGGAACTATTAGGGAGATCATTTGAGGACCTTTCCGGCATCATTTCTGGATAGTTTTCGGGGATCCTTTCGTGGGTCCCGTCAGGGTAATTTCGGGACTTTTTCGGGATCATTTAAGGATGGGTTTCAGGATTCGTCCGGGAATCCGTCAGGGTAATTTCTAAACTTTTCCGAGACTATTTCGCGATCATTTTGGGACCTTCCCAAGATCATTTCTTGGATGGATCTCGGGATGCCGTCAGGGTCATTTTGGTATTAGGTGATCATTTGGCATCACTTCTGGATGGTTTTCGGTATCCGTTCAGGATCCCGTCGGAATCATTACGGGAATTTTTTCGGGATCATTTGGGTCCCTCCCAAGATCATTTCTGTATGGATTTCGGGATCTGTCCGGGATCCCGGCAGGGTCATTTAGGGATGCGTTCGAGATCCCGTCAGGGTCATTTCGGGACTTCTTCGGGACTATATCGGGATCATTTCTAGATGGTTTACGGGATCCGTCCAGGACCCCTTAAGGGTAATTTCGGGACTAATAGGTGATCATTTGAGGACCTTTCCGGCATCACTTCTGGATGATTTTCGGTATCCGTTCGGGATCCCGTCGGAATCAATGCGGGACTTTTTCGGAATAATTTGGGATCCCTTCCGGCATTATTTCTGGATGGCTTTCGGGATTTGGCCGGGATCCCGTCGGGGTTATTTCGGGACCTTTCCGGGGCTAATTCGGGATCATTTGGGGATCCTCTAGGGATCGTTTCATCACTCTTTCTGTATTATTTCGGCATCATTTGGGGACCCTTCCGACATAATTTCTTGATGGTTTGCCAGATCCATCAGGGTCATTTCGGTACCATTTTGGGATCATTTGGGGACCCTTCCGATATCATTTCTGGATCCGTCCGGGATGCCGTAGGAGCCATTTCGGGATTTTTTGTTACTTTTCCGGGATAGTTTTTGGATCCTTTCCGGATCATTTCTGGATCTGTGCGGGATCCCATCTGCGTCATTTCCGGACTATTTCGGGATCATTTTGGGACCCTTCCGCAATCATTTCTGTATGGTTTTCGCGATCCGTCGTGGATCCCCTCGGAGCCATTTCGGAACTTTTTCTGGAGTATGTCGGGATAATTTAGAGACCCTTCCTGGATATTTTCTGGATGGTTTTTGAGATCCGCCCGGGATCCCGTCAGGGTCATTTCGGAACCTTTTCGGGATCATTTTGGAACACCTTCAGGGATCATTTCTGTGTGGTTCTCTGGATACGTCTAGAATCCTGTCGTTGTCGTTTCAGGTTTTTTGGGACTATTCCGGGAACTTTTGGAGACCCGTTCGGGGCATTTCTGGATGGTTTTCGGGATCCGTCCGCGATAGCGTGGGGGTCATTTCGTAGCTTTTTCTGGATAATTTCGGGATCATTTGGGATCCTATCAGGTTTATCAGCTCATTTAGTTCTTTTTTACTCAATTACAAAAATAAAATGCATTAGAAAGAAAACAAAATTTTAAACAGATAACTTGATAAGCAGGCTAACGCGAATAGCCCATATATTTAAATTTCCTCCTTGCGGACGGGGCCGCGGGTAAAGGCTAGTATATATTATAAATAGCAAAGTTTGGATGTTTGGATGTTTAGATGTTTGGATGTTTGTATGTTTGTCCAGACTTTGTCTTTGTGACTCAATCACGCAAGAACGCTGGACCGATTTGGATGGAATTTTGCACACATATAACCAATAGTCTAGAAGGATCTACTAGCTATATATTTTTCAAAAGGGGCGTGGTCTCCGCCCCCCAGGAACAGTTATAATTTAATTATTATATTTTTTCGTCTTTGCGACTGAATCACGCCAGAATGGCTACGCGGATTTTGATGAAATTTGGGACACAGACAGTAGTCTACTAGCGAAATTTTTTTCGAACATGGAAAGAGGGGTGGGGGTCCCACGACCCCTTCGAGCAATTACTTTTTAATAATTTTTACACATTATAACTTCACGTATACTGGCCTTCACCAATATCACAGACTCAAGGGGTCAAATAAGTCAAGGGCTTACAAAGTAAGCAGTGACACCCTCCGCCCGCCCCCTTTATCTCTCCTGCTCTGGTGTAAAATCTATAAATTGTTATAACTCAATTTAAATTTTCTCCTAAATCAATAGTTTTTGGTATCTGGTACATACAGATCGAGATCTAGACAATTTTGGAGGAAAGATCAGTGGTTCTCTCCTCTACTCCCGCCATTCGCCCTCCATCAATTGTTTTTATTAGCACGCTTTTATTAGCTTTACCTGTATGTTTCTATGTAACTTTTTATTCGCTCCAATGCGCCTGCTGCCTTATTAACATGGTTTTATAATTAGTTTCACCTTATTTGTAATCCCCTAAGGGTCCTATCGAGACCCTTCCGGGATCATTTCTGGATGGTTTTTGGGATCCGTCCGGGATCCCGTCGGGGTACTTTCGGGATCATTTGCGTACCTTCGAGAGATAAATTCTTGATGGTTTCTGGGATCATTACGGTACTTTTTCGGGGTTATTTTGGGTCCCTTTAGGCATCATTTCTGAATGGTCCTCGGGATTCGTCCGGCATCATTTCGGGAATTTTTCGCGACTAATACGGGATCATTTGGGGACCCTTTCGACATCATTTTTGGATAGTTTTCGGGATCCGTCCGGGATCCGGACGGGGTCATTTCGGGACTATTTCGGGATCATTTAGGGTACCTACCGGCATCATTTCTGGATGGTTTTCGGTATCCGTCCGGGATCTCGTCGGAGTCGTTTGGGGTCCTTTTCGGGATCATTTGGGGGCTCTTCCGGCATCATTTCTGGATGGTTCGGGATCCGTGAATCATTTCTGTATTGTTTTCGCAATCCGTCGTGGATCCCCTCGGAGCCATTTCGGAACTTTTTCTGGAGTATGTCGGGGTCATTTGGGGACTTTTTCGGGATCATTTGGGGGCTCTTCCGGCATCATTTCTAGATGGTTTTCGGGATCCGTCTGGGATCCCGTCGGGGTAATTTCGGGACTTTTTCTCGACTAATACGGGATCATTTGGGGACCCTTTCGACATCATTTTTGGATAGTTTTCGGGATCCGTCCGGGATCCGGACGGATTCATTTCGGGACTATTTCAGGATCATTTAGGGTACCTACCGGCATCATTTCTGGATGGTTTTCGGTATCCGTCCGGGATCTCGTCGGAGTCGTTTGGGGTCCTTTTCGCGATCATTTGGGGGCTCTTCCGGCATCATATCTGGATGGTTTTCGGGATCCCGTCGGGGTCATTTCGGGAATTTTTCGCGAGTAATACGGGATCATTTGGGAACCCTTTCGGGATCCGTCCGGGATGCCGACGAGGTCATTTCGGGATTTTTCGGGATCATTTGGGATACCTGCCGGCATCTTTTCTGAATGGTTTTTGGGATTCGTCCGGGTTCCCGTCGGGTCCATTTCGGGACTTTTTCTCGACTAATACGGGATCATTTGCGGACCCTTTTGGCATCATTTCTGGATAGTTTTCGGAATCCTTTCGGGATCCCGTCAGGGTCATTTCGGCACTTTTTCGGGATCATTTAAGGATGGCTTTCAGGATTCGTCCGGGAACCCGTCAGGGTAATTTCTGGACTTTTCCGAGACTATTTTGGGATCATTTTGGGATTTCGGGATTTGTTCGGGATGCCGTCAGGGTCATTTTGGGACTATTAGGTGATCATTTGACGACCTTGCCGGCATCACTTCTGGATGGTTTTCGGTATCCATTCAGGATCCCGTCGGAATAATTGCGGGACTTTTTAGGGATCATTTGGGGTCCTTTCCGGCATCATTTCTGAATGGTATTTGGGATTCGTCCGGCATTCCATCGGGGTCATTAAGGGACTTTTTCTCGACTAATACGGGATCATTTGCGGGCACTTTCGGCATCATTTCTGGATAGTTGTCGGGATCCCGTCAGGGTCTTTTCGGAACTATTGGGAGATGATTTGAGGACCTTTCCGGCATCACTTCTGGATAGTTTTCGGAATCCTTTCGGGGTCCCATCAGGATCATTTCGGAACTTTTTCGGCATCATTTAAGATTGGTTTTCAGGATTCGTCCGGGATGTCAGGGTAATTTCTGGACTTTTCCGAGACTATTTCGGGATCATTTTGGGACCTTCCCGAGATCATTTCTGTATGGATTTCGTGATGCCGTCAGGGTCATTTTGGTATTAGGTGATCATTTGAGGACCTTTCCGGCATCACTTCTGGATGGTTTTCGGTATCCGTTCAGGATCCCGTCGGAATAATTGCGGGACTTTTTCGGGATCATTTGGGGTCCCTTCCGGCATCATTTCTGGATGGTATTTGGGATTCGTCCGGCATCCCGTCAGGGTCATTTCGGGACTTTTTCTCGACAAATACGGGATCATTTGCGGGCCCTTTCGGCATCATTTCTGGATAGTTGTCGAGATCCGTTCGGGATGCCGTCAGGGTCCTTTCGGAACTATTAGGTGATCATTTGAGGACCTTTCCGGCATCATTTCTGGATTGTTTTCGGGATCCTTTCGGGGTGCCGTCAGGGTAATTTCGGGACTTTTTCGGGATCATTTAAGGATGGGTTTCAGGATTCGTCCGGGAACCCGTCAGGGTAATTTCTGGACTTTTCCGAGACTATTTCGGGATCATTTTGGGACCTTCCCAAGATCATTTCTGGATGGATTTCGGGATGCCGTCAGGGTAATTTTGGTATTAGGTGATCATTTGAGGACCTTTCCGGCATCACTTCTGGATGGTTTTCGGTATCCGTTTAGGATCCCGTCGGAATCATTGCGGGAATTTTTCGGGACCATTTGGGGTCCCTCCCAAGATCATTTCTGGATGGATTTCGGGATCTGTCCGGGATCCCGGCAGGGTCATTTAGGGATGCGTTCGAGATCCCGTCAGGGTTATTTCGGGACTTCTTCGGGACTATATCGGGATCATTTCTGGATGGTTTACGGGATCGGTCCAGGACCCCTTAATGGTAATTTCGATACTAATAGGTGATCATTTGAGGACCTTTCCGGCATCACTTCTGGATGATTTTCGGTATCTGTTGGGGATCCCGTCGGAATCAATGGGGGACTTTTTCGGAATAATTTGGGATCCCTTCCGGCATTATTTCTGGATGTTTTTCGGGATTTGGCCAGGATCCCATCGGGGTTATTTCGGGACCTTTCCGGGGCTTATTCGGGATCATTTGAGGATTCTCTAGGGATCGTTTCATCACTCTTTCTGTATTATTTCGGGATCATTTGGGGACCCTTCCGGCATAATTTCTTGATGGTTTGCCAGATCCATTAGGGTCATTTCGGTACCATTTTGGGATCATTTGGGGACCCTTCCGATATCATTTCTGGATCCGTCCGGGATGCCGTAGGAGCCATTTCGGGATTTTTTGTTACTTTTCCGGGATAGTTTTTGGATCCTTTCCGGATCATTTCTGGATCTGTGCGGGATCCCATCTGCGTCATTTTTGGACTATTTCGGGATCATTTTGGGACCCTTCCGCAATCATTTCTGTATGGTTTTCGCGATCCGTCGTGGATCCCCTCGGAGCCATTTCGGAACTTTTTCTGGAGTATGTCGGGATAATTTAGAGACCCTTCCTGGATATTTTCTGGATGGTTTTTGAGATCAGCCCGGGATCCCGTCAGGGTCATTTCGGAACCTTTTCGGGATCATTTTGGAACACCTTCAGGGATCACTTCTGTGTGGTTCTCTGGATACGTCTAGAATCGTGTCGTTGTCGTTTCGGGTTTTTTGGGACTATTCCGGGAACTTTTGGAGACCCTTTCGGGGCATTTCTGGATGGTTTTCGGGATCCGTCCGCGATAGCGTGGGGGTCATTTCGTAGCTTTTTCTGGATAATTTCGGGATCATTTGGGATCCTATCAGGTTATCAGCTCCTTTAGTTCTTTTTTACTCAATTACAAAAATAAAATGCATTAGAAAGAAAACAAAATTTTAAACAGATAACTTGATAAGCAGGCTAACGCGAATAGCCCATATATTTAAATTTCTCCTTGCGGACGGGGCCGCGGGTAAAGGCTAGTATCTAATATATATATTATAAATGGGAAAGTTTGGATGTGAAGATGTTTGGATGTTTGGATGTTTGGATGTTTGTCCAGACGTTTGTCTTTGTGACTCAATCACGCAAGAACGGCTGGACGGATTTGTATGAAATTTGGCACGCATATAGCCAATAGTATAGAAGGATCTACTAGCTACATATTTTTCAAAAGGGGCGTGGTCTCCGCCCCTAGGAACAGTTATAATTTAATTATTATATTTTTTTGTCTTTGCGACTGAATCACGCCAGAACGGCTTCACGGATTTTGATGAAATTTGGGACAGAGATAATAGGCTACTGGCGAAATTTTTTTCGAACATGGAAAGGGGGTCCCACGACCCCTTCGAATAATTACTTTTTAACAATTTTTACACATTATAACTTTACGTATACTGACCTTCACCAATATTACAAACTCAATGGGTGAAATAAGTCGAGGGCTTACAAAGTGAGCAGTAATACACCCCCCCCCCTCCTTTCCCCTCTCGTGCAAAATCTATAAATTGTTTTAACTCAATGTAAATTTTGTCCTAAAATCAATAATTTTTGGTATCTGGCTCATACAGATCGAGATCTAAACAATTTTGGAAAAACGATCAGTGGTACTCTCCTCCTCCCGCCATCCGCCCTCCTTCAATTGTTTTTATTAGCACGCTTTTATTAGCTTTACCTGTATGTTTCTTTGTAACTCTTCATTCGCTCCAACGCGCCTGTTGCCTTATTAACATGGTTTTATAATTATCTTCACCCTATTTGTAATCCCGTTTGGGTCATATCGAGACCCTTCCGGGATCATTTCTGGATGGTTTTCGGGATCCGTCCGTGATCCCGCCGGGGTCATTTCTGGACTTTTTCGGGACTATTCCGGGATTATTTTGGGACCCTTCCGGGATCATTTGTGTATAGTTTTCGGGATCCGTCCGAGATTCCGTCGGGATTATTTTGGGACATTTTCGGGACTATTCCGGGATCATTTCGGGACTCTTTCGCGATCATTTGGGGACCCTTCCGGCATCATTTCCTGACGGTTTTTGGGATCCGTCCGGGATCCCGTCGGGGTCATTTCGGAACTTTTTCTCGACTAAGACGGGAGCATTTGGGGACCCTTTCGGCATCATATCTGGATGCTTTTCGGGATCCGTCCGGAAACCCGTCGGGGTCATTTCGGGACTTTTTCTCGACTAATACGGGATCATTTGGGGACGCTTTCGGCATCATTTCTGGATGGTTTTCGGGATCCGTCCCGGATTCCGCCGTGGTAATTTCGGGCCTTTTTCTCGACTAATACAGGATCATTTAGGGTACCTTCCGTCATCATTGCTAGATGATTTTCGGGATCCGCCCGGGATCCCGTCTTGGTCATTTCGCGACTTTTTCTCGACTTATACGGGATCATTTGGGGACCCTTTCGGCATCATATCTGGATGCTTTTCGGGATCCGTCCGGGAACCCGTCGGGGTCATTTCGGGACTATTTCGGGATCATTTGGGGTACTTTCCGGCATCATTTCTAGATGGTTTTCGGGATCCGTCCCGGATCCCGCCGTGGTAATTTCGGGCCTTTTTCTCGACTAATACAGGATCATTTAGGGTACCTTCCGTCATCATTGCTAGATGGTTTTCGGGATCCGCCCGGGATCCCGTCTTGGTCATTTCGCGACTTTTTCTCGACTTATACGGGATCATTTGGGGACCCTTTCGGCATCATATCTGGATGCTTTTCGGGATCCGTCCGGGAACCCGTCGGGGTCATTTCGGAACTTTTTCTCGACTAATACGGGATCATTTGGGGACGCTTTCGGCATCATTTCTGGATGGTTTTCGGGATCCGTCCAGGATCCCGTCTTGGTCATTTCGGAACTTTTTCTCGACTTATATGGGATCATTTGGGAACCCTTTCGGCATCATACCTGTATGCTTTTCGGGATCCGTCCGGGAACCCTTCGGGGTAATTTCGGGACTTTTTCTCGACTAATACGGGATCATTTGGGGACGCTTTCGGCATCATTTCTGGATGGTTTTCGGGATCCGTCCGGGAATCCGTCGGGGTCATTTCGGGACTATTTCGGGATCATTTGAGATATCTTCCGGCACCATTTCTAGATGGTTTACGGGATCCGTTCGGGATCCCGGAACTATTTCGGGATCCTTTGGGGTACCTTCCGGCATCATTTCTATATGGTTTTGAGGATCCGTCCGGGATCCCGTCGGGGTCATTGCAGGACTTTTTCGGGACTAATGCGGGATCATTTTGGGACTCTTCCGGGATCATTTCTGTATGGTTTTCGCGATCCGTCGTGGATCCCCTAAGAACCCTTCCTAGATATTTTCTGGATGGTTTTTGAGAACCGTCCGGGAGCCCGTCAGGGTCATTTCGGAACTTTTTCGGGACTATTTCGGGATCATTTTGGTACCCTTCAGGCATCATTTCTTTGTGGTTCTCTGGATAAGTCTAGAATCGTGTCGTTGTCATTTCGGGTTTTTTGGGACTATTCCGGGAACTTTTGGAGACCCTTCCGTGGTATTTCTAGATGGTTTTCGGAATCTGTCCGCGATAGCGTCGGGGTCATTTCGTGGATTTTTCTGGATAATTTCGGGATCATTTGGGGATCCTATCAGGTTATCAGCTCATTTAGTTCTTTTTTTACTCAACTACAAAAATAAAATGTATTAGACAGAAACATCTTTTGAAACAGATAACTTGATAAGCAGGCTAACGTGAATATCCCATATATTTAATTTTCTCCTTGCGGAAGGGCCGCGGGTAAAGGCTAGGATATTATAAATGGCAAAGTTTGGATGTTTGGATGTTTAGATGTTTGGATGTTTGTATGTTTGGTCAGACGTTTGTCTTTGTGACTCAATCACGCAAGAACGGCTGGACCGATTTGGATGGAATTTTGCACACATATAACCAATAGTCTAGAAGGATCTACTAGCTATATATTTTTCAAAAGGGGCGTGGTCTCCGCCCCGTAGAAACAGTTATAATTTAATTATTATATTTTTTCGTTTTTGCGACTGAATCACGCCAGAATGGCTACGCGGATTTTGATGAAATTTGGGACACAGACAGTAGTCTACTAGCGAAATTTTTTTCGAACATGGTAAGAGGGGTGGGGGTCCCACGATCCCTTCGAGCAATTATTTTTTAATAATTTTTACACATTATAACTTCACGTATACTGGCCTTCACCAATATCACAGACTCAAGGGGTCAAATAAGTCAAGGGCTTACAAATTAAGCAGTGACACCCTCCGCCCGCCCCCTTTATCTCCCGCTCTGGTGTAAAATCTATAAATTGTTATAACTCAATTTAAATTTTCTCCTAAATCAATAGTTTTTGGTATCTGGTACATACAGATCGAGATCTAGACAATTTTGGAGGAAAGATCAGTGGTCCTCTCCTCTACTCCCGCCATCCGCCCTCCATCAATTGTTTTTATTAGCACGCTTTTATTAGCTTTACCTGTATGTTTCTATGTAACTTTTTATTCGCTCCAATGCGCCTGCTGCCTTATTAACATGGTTTTATAATTAGCTTCACCTTATTTGTAATCCCGTAAGGGTCCTATCGAGACCCTTCCGGTATCATTTCTGGATTGTTTTTGGGATCCGTCCGGGATCCCGTCGGGGTACTTTCGGGACCATTTGCGTACCTTCGAGAGATAAATTCTTGATGGTTTCCGGGATCATTACGGTACTTTTTCGGGTTTATTTTGGGTCCCTTTAGGCATCATTTCTGGATGGTCCTCGGGATTCGTCCGGCATCATTTCGGGACTTTTTCGCGACTAATACGGGATCATTCGGCATCATTTCTGGATGGTTTTCGGGATCCGTCCGGGATCTCGTCGGGATCATTCTGGGGGCTCTTCCGGCATCATTTCTGAATGGTTTTCGGGATCCGTCCGGGATCTCGCGTTTCGGGACCATTATGGGATCATTTGGGGACCCTTCCGAGATCATTTCTGGATCCGTCCGGGATGCAGTAGGAGCCATTTCGGGATTTTTTGTTACTTCTGCGGGATAGTTTTTGGACCTTTCCGGGATCATTTCTGGATCTGTGCGGGATCCCATCTGGGTCATTTCCGCACAATTTCGGGATCATTTTGAGATCCTTCCGGAATCATTTCTGTATTGTTTTCGCAATCCGTCGTGGATCCCCTCGTAGCCATTTCGGAACTTTTTCTGGAGTATGTCGGGGTCATTTGGGGACTTTTTCGGGATCATTTGGGGGCTCTTCCGGCATAATTTCTAGATGGTTTTCGGGATCCGTCTGGGATCCCGTCGGGGTAATTTCGGGAATTTTTCTCGACTAATACGGGATCATTTGGGAACCCTTTCGGGATACGTCCGGGATGCCGACGAGGTCATTTCGGGACTATTTCGGGATCATTTGGGATACCTGCCGACATCATTTCTGAATGGTTTTTGGGATTTGTCCGGGATCCCGTCGGGGCCATTTCGGGACTTTTTCTCTACTAATACGGGATCATTTGCGGACCCTTTCGGCATCATTTCTGGATAGTTTTCGGAATCCTTTCGGGATCCCGTCAGGGTCATTTCGGCACTTTTTCGGGATCATTTAAGGATGGCTTTCAGGATGCGGCCGGGAACCCGTCAGGGTAATTTCTGGACTTTTCCGAGACTATTTCGGGATCATTTTGGGATTTCGGGATTTGTCAGGGTCATTTTGGGACTATTAGGTGATCATTTGAGGACCTTGCCGGCATCACTTCTGGATGGTTTTCGGTATCCGTTCAGGATCCCTTCGGAATAATTGCGGGACTTTTTAGGGATCATTTGGGGTCCTTTCCGGCATCATTTCTGAATGGTATTTGGGATTCGTCCGGCATTCCATCGGGGTCATTTCGGGACTTTTTCTCGACTAATACGGGATCATTTGCGGGCACTTTCGGCATCATTTCTGGACAGTTGTCGGGATCCGTTCGGGATCCCGTCAGGGTCTTTTCGGAACTATTGGGAGATGATTTGAGGACCTTTCCGGTATCATTTCTGGATAGTTTTCGGAATCCTTTCGGGGTCCCATCAGGATCATTTCGGGACTTTTTCGGCATCATTTAAGATTGGTTTTCAGGATTCGTCCGGGATGTCAGGGTAATTTCTGGACTTTTCCGAGACTATTTCGGGATCATTTTGGGACCTTCCCAAGATCATTTCTGGATGGATTTCGGGGTGCCGTCAGGGTCATTTTCGTATTAGGTGATCATTTGAGGACCTTTCCGGCATCACTTCTGGATGGTTTTCGGTATCCGTTCAGGATCCCGTCGGAATCATTGCGGGAATTTTTCGGGATCATTTGGGGTCCCTCCCAAGATCACTGGATGGATTTCGGGATCTATCCGGGATCCCGTCAGGGTCATTTAGGGATGCGTTCGAGATCCCGTCAGGGTAATTTCGGGACTTCTTCGGGCCTATGTCGGGATCATTTCTGGATGGTTTACGGGATCCGTCCAGGACCCCTTAAGGGTAATCTCGGGACAATTAGGTCATCATTTGAGGACCTTTCCGGTATCACTTCTGGATGGTTTTCGGTATCCGTTCGGGATCCCGTCGGAATCAATGCGGGACTTGTCGGAATAATTTGGGATCCCTTTCGGCATTATTTATGGATGGTTTTCGAGATTTGGCCGGGATCCCGTCGGGGTTATTTCGGGACCTTTTCGGGGCTAATACGGGATCATTTGGGGATCCTCTAGGGATCGTTTCATGACTCTTTCTGTATTATTTCGGGATCATTTGCGGCCCTTCCGGCATAATTTCTTGATGGTTTGCCAGATCCATCAGGGTCATTTCGGGACCATTTTGGGATCATTTGGGGACCCTTCCGAGATCATTTCTGGATCCGTCCGGGATGCCGTAGGAGCAATTTCGGGATTTTTTTTACTTTTCCGGGGTAGTTTTTGGATCCTTTCGGGATCATTTCCGGATCTGTGCGGGATCCCATCTGGGTCATTTCCGGACTATTTCGGGATCATTTTGGGATCCTTCCGGAATCATTTCTGTATGGTTTTCGCGATCCGTCGTGGATCTCCTCGGAGCCATTTCGGAAATTTTTCTGGAGTATGTCGGGATAATTTAGAGACCCTTCCTGGATATTTTCTGGATGGTTTTTGAGATCCACCCGGGAGCCCGTCAGAGTCATTTCTTTCGGGATCATTTTGGAACACCTTCAGGGATCATTTCTGTGTGGTTCACTGGATACGTCTAGAATCGTGTCGTTGTCGTTTCGGGTTTTTTTGGGACTATTCCGGGAACTTTTGGAGACCCTTTCGGGGCATTTCTGGATGGTTTTCGGGATCCGTCCGCGATATCGTGGGGGTCATTTCGTAGCTTTTTCTGGATAATTTCGGGATCATTTGGGATCCTATCAGGTTATCAGCTCATTTAGTTCTTTTTTTACTCAATTACAAAAATAAAATGCATTAGACAGAAAACAAAATTTTAAACATATAACTTGACAAGCAGGCTTACGCGAATAGTCCATATATTTAAATTTCTCCTTGCGGACAGGGCCGCGGGTAAAGACTAGTAATACTATATAGTAGACATGCTTACGAAATACTTGAAAGTACACGAAAGTACTTTTTCTGATAAAATATATCACATTCATAAATGTAAAATCAAAATATGAGTAAAATGCATATTTGAAAGCAACAAGAAGTAAAACAACATCTTAAATAAGTATAAATTGTACAACAGCTAACAATATTAAAGTAGTTTTGTGTTTGCCTTCATTAGTACTAGATTTTCAAACGAAAAGTCCTTCAGTGACTGCCTTCTAAGACCACAAACAATGCCTGCTAAGGAAAATAAACGCTTTACTGGGTCGGAGGAAGCTGAGGACGTACTCATTTTGAGTGAACTCTGAAGCATATTGAAATCTGTTGATTTATCATTAAAATACCTGGAAAACTCTTCTTAAAGCGTTTTGTCAAAGTTAGGTGATCGTAAGGGTGCTGGTTGATCCGCTTCAAAACCATTCAATACTTGTCAAAGTACTTCGAAAGTACTTACAAGTACTTTACTTGTACTTCAACAATTCAACTACAAGTACTTCGATACTTATAGGTTAGGGTTAGGTTAGGGTGACTGCCCGAGGGCACACTTAGGCCAGTAGTACTAGGCCCGTTGTGATACCACGAAAAACACCGTTACCTTTCCTCTTCGAACCATTTTGAGGACCTGATGAAAGCTACCAGGTCCTTGGCGTCATGCTCCACAACCTGACTCATAGTATCAAGAAATGGAGCTCCCAGAAAGCGCTGCCGTGCTCCGCTTAGTGCTGGGCAGTTGCAGATGAAGCGAACCACCGTTTCCTCCTCCTCAACCTCTTTACAACTCCTACAGCAACGACGATAAGGCGCTCCTAGCCTTTCTGCATGCCTACCTATGAGGCAATGACCCATTAGTGCCCCCACAAGTGTGGAAATTGTATCCCTTCTTAGGTTGTACACGTGACGGAACCTTTTAGGATCCCATTTAGGCCAGGTTTCTTTCGATGTTCGACACCCCGGTGTTTGTAGCCATCTTTCGTCGGCTTGACGGTAGATGTGCTCTTTTAGCATTAGCTTGCATGTGGGCAGGGGCATACCTAAGCGTTCTTGTCCAGGAAGAGCCTGCTTGGTTGTACCCTGCCTAGCGAGTTCATCTGCAATGCAGTTTCCCTCGATTTTATGGCAGCTTGGCTGTTGCTGAAGATAAAAATTTCTTTGCAGACAATGTATATCCCTATCCTAGCTGCGGCTTCCATTATGGCTGCAACTTCTGGCTGGAATACATTGCAGTGGTCGGGTAGTCTGAATGAGAGCTGGAGGTCAAGGTCCCTTGAGTATACTCCACCTCCAACTCTACCGTTTAGCTTGGAGCCGTCCGTGTGTATGGAAATGCTGTTGCTCATAGCAAGGCACTTATCCGACTCCGTCCAGTCATCCCTGCTGGGTATGTTTATCTTAAAGTTGGTTTCCGCAACTGTTGTGGTCGCACAGCGATCCGTGCTAGGAGGGAGAAAACTATATTTGTTTAGTATACTTGAGTGTCCGGTGGTCCTGTTGTTCCAACACCACAACTCCCTTAGATGCATACTTATACTTGTACTCATTCTTCGAAGTACTGAGGCACTGATACTTGTACTTTTCCTTTACAGGCCTGTTATCCCCATTGGAAAAGTCTTAGATATAAACCATTGTTAAGAACGATTAAGACAAACGCAACATGGGCTACGGCTGATGTCCTTGCGGAAGCAAGGTTATAGAGAAGAAGTTATAGTTGGGACAAGGCATGAAGACCAGATCTTCTAACGTCATCTACTCCTGTGCTTGATTTGTCGTAAAAAACATATTATCATGTACTGGATAAATTTTCTTCGATGCTAAATAGTGAAGGAGATGATGAACCTGATACATCAATCTCCGATAAAAAAAAAATTAACCACCAACTTTGCATATTTAATCTTTCGTCGCACCAAGGAAACAGTGAGTTCAGTCCACTATTTGTCACGTCGGTAAGCGTTGTAACTCTGCAGGCAGCTCCTTTTTCTTCCGAGGCGTTAAAACATTCCTCATAAAAGTCTACCTAGCACGCAGAGGCGGTATGTAGTGTATGAGAAATATACACCTACAGCTCGGTTACATCGTTACGTTGAAGATTACTCTTGGTAAAATAAGCAAGTGGAGAAATCCTTAAATGTCTGCGTCGCGCGCAGCTGTTCGTTGATAAGTTTGCCTTCAGTTTATTCGAAATCTACCAAATTATATTTCATCGAAGCTGAAGCTACCGTCGATCACGATTTGGTTATTTTGGTTGGTGTTCTTTTACAAGCACCTATGTATTTCGAGACGCGGCGAAGTCGGTCTACGGTAACTATGGGACCAAAAACCTATTCTTTCCCTTCCGTGACGTTAAAGCTGCCATACGTGATTTTGAAAACATGATGAGGCCAGAGTTCGGATAATTTCAACAGTTCCTTATTAAAGGGATCCTACGTCGTAGCATTGAAAACCTTCATACTGTCGAATAGTAAGCCCACTTTTTAGGTTTTCGGTTCAGCAATGATAATATTGTGTGCAGTTAGGATTCAGTATATTATGCCAAGAGTCTAGTGAGTTGAAGTAAAACAAATTTCCTGCTACTTTTAATTTGTACCTACAAATTGGCGGGACGGGTCCTACATATTATATGCCGACACCGAACGGCATCTGCAAATGGATGATTTTCGCTGAGAAGATTATCGTGGCAGAAATACATTCGGAATGCCAAACCATAGCAGAGAGGCGACTATGATTGGAAATAGTTTTCTATAATTGAAAAAATTTTTCTAAGGATTTTGATATTGCTCTTCAGGTCACATTTGTTTGGGGTTCGTAGTGGTGTCAGCAGTATACATCTATTGTCAATGATAATTTTCTATTGATGTTATGTAAAGACCATTATATGTATATTAGATTTACGTGTACGATGCCCCAAGAGAACATTCTAGCTAATTGCAGTTTTCATTGCCGTCAATATTACTGTGACCAGATACTCAAAGGAGACCGATAACTGAATTTATGCAAAACCCATGACCACCCGTAGAGTTATCCAACATTTCATTTTATCCCAAAGAATTCTGATTGGATGTTAATACAAGAGTTTACAGGAGGATAGGGAATGTTAATTTAAGATGTTTGAGTAGGGCGTAACACTCGCACCGACGTCCGACTTGATTTTTTCTTCGGAACCTTCCCGAGGAAAACATTACATTGAAGACCTTGTTAAATATCCAATATCACCGAAAGCCTTCTTTTGGCGCATCTACACCAGGAAGCTTTCTTAAAATAATACTGTATTTATTCTCCTTCCCGTTCCAGTATCTCATTGCTCTAAGTCTAGCGAAGTATTTGGTAATTATATACAGTAGGGGTCTACGGAATGTAAGTGTAGGGGTAAAGTGCCTTGAGCGATGAGGTGAAAGGTGAGAAAAGATTTGTTAACAGCGAGTTATTGGTTTGAAGAGTAGAATGAAATTTATGCATTCTCCACTCTTCTTTCAATAATAATTCTCTAATATAGCTTGTTATGTATTTTCACGCCGAGGTTCTTGAGCCTTATGATAAACAGAAGTTCTATGTTATTTAATCAAAACAGTCCCATTAGAGATTTTTGATTTGTTACTGAAAACTTTCAGTTCTGTCTCCAACGGTATAATATAAAGTCTGTTTTATATGGCCTAGGTATGGATATAAACTTAGAGTGGTCCTTAAAAGCCAAAGGAACTTTGTGTTAATTAAAAAAAATGTTTATTATATAGATATGTGCAAATATTGGAGACGGTCAAGGTTTGTCTTCACAAGATTGTCTAATATTCGACCGTGGCGCAACACGTCTTAACTGTATCCAATATAGGCCAATAACTTTACCCGTAGTATCTCCGTTTGATTGGATGAGACTAAAAAAAAATCTTCGGTCTACATTTTTAGAGACTATCTTATAGCAACCAATTCAGCACATCCTCCCTGTGCTTTTCTGTTTAGTCGAATTCAGGTAACATTACTAAAATATTCAGTTTTCTCAGTTTCAACCTAGCCTTCCTTATCTCGATAGTAATTTTCCTAGGTTTTATGGGGCCGGTTTTTGAGATTTTTAAAAAATTGTCGAATTTGAAGATCTTTGCGCCAAGTGCTCTTTGTCTTCCTATTTTTACAATATTTTTGTCTTTTTGTTACACAATAGATATTTTAGAACTTGCTTTGTAGGGCAAAGTAGCAAAATCACGCGCACCCTAATCTACAACCTTCTTCCTTATAGCTCTTTAGTTATAGGAATGAAAGAATTTGTTTTGTCCATTGTACTGGAAATATGACCATTGCCTTTGCATGCCTGCAAGCGCTTGTGATATGAACAGCATACAACTTTAGACATACACACATATACATAGATACCAAGGTACGCATACCTGCATTAATAAAAAAACTATTATTATTATCATCTGAATTTAATTTTGTATTTTTGTTATGACAATCCTCTATTTGCTTGCTTTGTTTTGGGTGTTCATTGTATTCAGTTCATTTTTATACCCAGCTGTACTTGAACATCGGGCATTATATCTTTGATTGGATAATGATTGGTTGTATAGGTCTAAAGCAATTGAGATAGATAGAGATTACCATATATCAAAATAATCAGTATCGAAAAAATGTTTGATTATATATGTTCGTCGGTCCGTCTGTCCAAATTCGGCATACGGGCTTATCTGAGGATTCAGAATAGAGTAGTATCAATATCGAAAATTTAGAAAAGTGGTAAAAATGTTATAACTCAAAAACAAATACCGCTAAGGCAATGAAATTTGATAGCTGGATTGGTTGTATGACACAAAACATAACTTCTAAATTTTGGTTTCAGAAAATGTGCGTGACACCACCCACATTTAGAAGAAGAAAATTTGGAAGTTTAACAAGCCGTAAATCAAAAGTCGTTAAACATATTACATTGAAATTTGCCAGAGACACTATCCTTGCCAAATTATAAAGACTGAGCGAAGATAATCAAAGTCGGTTAAAGACCACGCCCACTTTTCCTAATGGTCTAATCTTATCTTAGTTAGTTTCGCATTTCAAGTGCACATCTAGATATGTAATGTTCGGTTTCACTCGAATTTAGACTTTCTTACTTGTTATTTATATTTCTTTAACCGTTCACTGCTGGGTGCGGTTATTATATACATACATTCAGTTGTGATAATGTCCCGCCGTTATTTGCCCAAATTTTAAGAAAAATCACAAACGCGTAAATCATTTCAACCACTCTACATACTGCACAGTCCATATATTTGTCCACCAAGACTGGACTACACAGCCACACACACACACATCTGCATACGCATTTTTACAAAAGCCAGTAGTGTTTAATGTGTGGGTGTGTACATTTGAGGTTTTGGTGTTTGGGTTGATAGCGGCTTGCGGTAAACATTACCAAGCAAGCACACACTCACACAAATACACTAATGCACACCTGTGGTTTTAATTCTCTTGCGCATTGCTACCTGGCTGCTGCTGTTCATAAATAAAACACCAGTTTAATTTCTCATTTGCTTTTTACGACACAGAGATTTGTTTAATTTATATTTTTAGTGTCTTAATTTTTTTTGCAGATACTTTTGGTTTTGTTTTTTTTTTAGTTAAAACACATATATGTATGTATTTGTTTGTAGTTTTTACTTGAGTATTTATCTCTCAAGCTTTGCAAATTTATCGGTAAAAATTTTTTTTTATTGCACTTTTATTGTCTCTTTAATTATACTCAGCTGAGCAGAGCTCACAGAGCATATTAACTTTGTTCGTATAACGGTAATCCGTAACGGCATAAACTAATCGAGATAGATAGAGACTTCTATATATCAAAATGATCTGGGCGAGAAAAGAAATTAGCCATGTCCGTCCGTCCGTCCGTCCGCCCTAAGCACGATAACTTGAGTAAATTTTGAGGTATCTTGATGAAATTACGTATGCAGGTCCGTGGGTGCTCATCTCAGATCGCTACTTAAAATGAACGAAATCGGACAATAACTACGCTCACTTTTTCGATATCGAAAATTTCGAAAAACCCAAAAAGTGCGATAATTCATTACCAAAGACGGATAAAGCGATGAAACTTGGTAGGTGAGTTAAACTTATGACGCAGAAAATTAGTAAAATTTTGGACAAAGGGCGTGGCACCGCCCACTTTTAAAAGAAGGTAATTTAGAAGTTTTTCAAGCTGTAATTTGGCAGCCGTTGAAGATATTATGATGAAATTTGGCAGAAACGATACTCCTATTACTATATGTATGCTTAGTAAAAATTAGCAAAATCGGAGAACGATCACGCCCACTTTAAAAAAAAAAAATTTTTTTAAAGTCAAATTTTAAAAGAAAAGTTAATATCTTTACAGTATATAAGTAAATTATGTCAACATTCAATTCCAGTAATGATATGGTGCAACAAAATACAAAAATAAAAGAAAATTTCAAAATGGGCGTGGCTCCGCCCTTTTCATTTAATTTGTCTAGCATACTTTTAATGCCATAAGTCGAACAAAAATTTACCAATCCTTGTGAAATTTGGTAGAGGCTTAGATTCTAGGACGATAACTTATTTCTGTGAAAAGGGCGAAATCGGTTGAAGCCACACCCAGTTTTTATACACAGTCGGCCGTCTGTCCTTCCGCTCGGCCATTAACACGATAACTTGAGCAAACATCGATATATCTTTACTAAACTCAGTTCACGTACTTATCTCAACCCACTTTGTATTGGTGTAAAAAATGGCTGAAATCCGACTATGACCGCGCTCACTTTTTCTATATCGAAAAATACGAAAAATGAAAATAATTATATACCAAATACAAAAAAATGGATGAAACATAGTAATTGGATTGGTCTATTGACGCAAAATATAACTTTTGAAAAAAACTTTGTAAAATGGGTGTGGCACCTACCATATTAAGTAGAAGAAATGAAAGAGTTCTGCGGGGCGAAATCAAAAGCCCTTGGAATCTTGTAAGGAATACTGTTCGTGGTATTACATATATAAATTAATTAGCGGTACCCGACAGATGATGTTCTGCGTCAGCCTGGTCCACATTTTGGTCGATATCTCGAAAATGCCTTCACATATACAACTACCACCACTCCTTTTTAAAACCCTCACTAATAACTTTAATTTGATTCCCATATTGAACAAACACATAATAGAGTCACCCCTGGTCCACCTTTATGGCGATATCTCGAAAAGGCGTCCACCTATAGAATTAAGACCAACGCCCTTTTGACAAACTCATTAACACCTTTCATTTGATACCCATATCGTACAAACAAATTCTAGAGTGACCCTTGGTCCACTTTTATGGCAATATCTCGAAAAGGCGTCCACCTATAGAACTATGGCCCACTCCCTCATAAAATACTCTTTAGTGCCTTTCATTTGATACACATGTCATACAAACACATTCCAGGGTTTCCCTCGGTTCATTTTCCTACATGGATATTCTCCTTATGTTGTCACCATAGCTCTCAACTGAGTATGTAATGTTCGGTTACACCCGAACTTAACCTTCCCTACTTGTTAGTTTTATTTTTTTTAAATTGTTTATTTTTTTTGCTTGGAATGTGTGAACTTCATTTGCAATTCTAACAAAAAAGAACGAAAGAAAATAACTATAAACAAGTAAATTCCAGGGACATAATTTTTATCGCATAAACCTTGCTTCATAATATTTTTTGAATGAAAATTGAAAATCTTGATTCAATAATAGTTTCTTGTCAACGTTTAGTTCATGGCTCAACTATATGGTTGGCTCATCTCATCAGCTGATTTTATTTTTTTCATTTCACTGGAGTAGGGATTGTCAAAAGAAGATGGCAAATTCAAAACAACACATTGACAACATTTTCTTACAACAACCAAAAACTGCTTAGTTTTATGCAGATTATGACAATATGAACAAACGTATGTTGTTGCTGTTGACAAGAGCAAATCATATAGTTGAGCCATGGTTTAGTTTTAATTTTTCCTTCAATAACTATTTGTCGACATTTATTTATTTAATAATTTGGGAAAAATTTAAACAACATGACATCAGGACGGACAAGGCGACTTCTGTTTCGATTATAACTTGTAAATCTCTTCAAAGCCTTTTCTCCCGGGAGTGGGAGTCGAACCCGCACTCCTACGATTGTTGAAATGGTTACAAACGCATTCAGCTACGTCATTCCTTAGTTGTTGTACATTTATTTATTTTTATTAAGTTGCTCGATAATTATTATGATCAATAAATATGCTTTTCCGTTGGCATTAAAAGTTGTAATTTTAATAGAATTTAAAGTAGATAATTTTATATTTTTTTGGCTTTATAGATTTTAGTCCACTATGCTGGTAGATACTACTTTGTCTGTCCCCAACAAACCACGCCAGCGATCTCTTCGTAGAAATAGCAGACACTTATTGAATGGCACGAAAAGCAAAATTTTAATATCCTGTTTATCCCAATGTACCAGGATCATGTATCCAGCAAAGCCATCGGTAAGGTATAAAATAAAACAAATGTAAGGCGCGATAACCTCCGAAGAGATTTTAGACCGAGCTTATATCCAATTTTCGTCGTGCTCCTTTAAGTTTTTCCTACAAATTGACGCGACAGGAGCTACTTGTTTTATGCCGACTTCCAACGGCATCTGCAACGCAAATGAATTTTAACTGAAAGATTTTCATGGCAGAAATTCACTCGGAGTGCATACCAAACACTGTCGAGGGGCGATCGCGCTTAGAAAATGTGTCTTCGAATTGAAAAAACTTGTATCTAAGATTTTGATGTTGCTTTTCCTGCGGCGTGAACCCAGGACCTTCGGAGCACGCTATCATCACACCAACGCGGCCGCCGATTTATAAAAAGCTCGTTTTCGGACTTTCAAAAGTTATTCCGACAAAGATGGTAGATACTCTCAAAGACTTTGAGTATGATGAAAATATGGCCGAATGAGTTTATTTATGGCTGGGTTCAGCCTTTGTAATAAGCTACGCTTTCTGATATAAGGCTTACGTTGGAATCTGATATTAACAGCCACCTGTTGCCTGACATAATTTTAAAATGTTAAAGGACTTTATCGGGAAATTAGAATAAATAGGCAATTGAAAACTAAAGTTCCTTCTCGGCATCAAAAATTAAGCAATATAAGCCATTGAAAACATTAGATGAGAGGCTTTTGTAGTATTCGAGAAACAGTTCCATGAAAGATTTATGGACTTTGCCGTATTGACGACGACAAATACCGAGAATGATTTAGTACTGGGCTTTATGCGCTATTATTATTCAGTAAATGGTTGCAAACTAATTTTTCTTGGCGCGCTTCTCTTCTCAAATTACATCACTGTAGCTTCAACCGTTCTCGCTTTTTTAAAGGTCTGAGCTGCCTATGTAAGTGTTGCAATGCCCATTTATTTATATTTTCGTTTGAAAATTATTACAAAGACAAGTTTTTGATAAATTTTTGACTTCGGCCAAGTTTTCAATTTCAAAACTTAAAATAATAATTAAATTGGGTCTCTGGTAAATTCAATTGGTTAATAAAAATTTTTACACAAACCAAATGTTCGGCGATGTCAATGAAAAATATCACAGGAGCGAACAAGAATTGACTTCCAATTAACTTTTTTTTATTTTTAATTTATGTCGCGTTGGAAAATAGTACAACTGTTTTTATGTGCAAATTTTTTGTGTTACAAAAATGTATCTGATAATTTTTTTAGTCAAGTAGCGCAACCAAATTTTATTATTGCGTGACATAAAACGTAATGAAATTTTTATCGCGACAAGTTCCAGTTTCGAAAAAAAAAAAAATAAAAGTTGAGACAAAAGTAACAAAAACTGATATAACAGCAATATTGAGCAAAGAGAAAAATAAAGATAACGCATCGATTTGTTAAAAGCCTTTTTAGTTATGTCAAAAGTTATATATTTAAAAGGCAGCTGGCAAAAGCCCACCAATTGTATATGGAAGTGCTAAAAGAACTCGAATATCCTATAAATATGTATAATAAAAAGCGGCATATCACTAGACAGCAAATGTGTTTTTGTATTAATGCTGGTCGAGTAGGTTTGTAAACTAAAAAGCTTAAACAAAGAGTCAGGCTATTTCGTGTAACATCAGCCAATGTTTTAAATCGGCAAAGTTGTTTCTAAAATAAAGCTCCGATTTTAATTCCGGGTTTTTCTTTTCATAGCTTAGCTATGCGAGATGGTTATTTTCGTTAAAATGTGAAGGAATTAATAATATAAACAACATTTTTGAAACAAATATTGCATTGAAAAAAATAGCACTATGTGTGTGTGTTCGCTGTCAACCATACGCCGAAACATGCATTGCATTCAGCAACAAAAAAAAAATATACCTTAATTAAAAGGTACATGGGACACTTATTTGCTGGCTCGTCGATTACGGACCCATCTAGGCGAAAATAATTAATTTGTATAATGGAACGAAAGGACGCTAACTGTTTTATTGATGTTTGCTGGGGAACATTCATTCACATTCAAGAAAAAGGCCGACGTCTCAACGTACTCGAAAACATGGAAATCTTAAAACAGAAAACATTCGACGGTAGAATAATGAACGAACAGATGAACACAATTTCTGACACAACATTTGAGCCTTTAAGACTTATTTACAAGAAAAAAAGTAATCACACAGGTACAAAAGACAAACACACAAAAAAAAAAAAAAAACACAAAACAATTAAAGCACCAAAACCACAAAATCCAGAAAGAAGGTCAAACGACTAAAATTGCGGACTTTTACCTGCCTTAGTCAGGCACGCAAATCGATCAGTAAAAAGCAGCCTCGGTTCTGAATGAACACACAGCACATGCACCGGAAAATCAGCAAAACAAAAAAAAAATCAATTAATTTGTGATAGGACTTTTTTTTGATATTTGGCGACATTAATCTTTCAAGTAATTTTTTTTGGGGGGCATTGCTAAAAAATTGTAAAAAACATATGAGATAAAGGTATTCCTTTACGGAGAAGAAATATAGATAGAGCGAGCGAGGAAGGAGAAGGAGAGGAAGCTTGAGAGGGGAGAAAAATTGGAAGGGAGAAAAAAGGAAAAGATAGAGATTGAGAGCGAGAGAGAGGAGCTAGTAAAAGTAACAGGGAAAATGTGAGTATGAGAGAGAGGGAAGGAGATTAAGAAAAAAAATTGTTAGAACTCCTGCAGATAGAGCGAAGTTGGGCAAAAGCTCGACTGTAGGGGCTAAAACTTATATATAATAATGCTTTGTCAAAGGAAATTTAGGTTAGGTTAAGCTGGCCAGTTATTAGTGTTGCCAGTATCTTATTCTAACACACTGAAAAGCCCTTTAAAAAATCAAGACCTTTGTTTTGAAATCACTCTCTCCTCTTCAATTTTATTAGAAATTGCTAAAAACCCACCTTTGTTGCTGGTTATAGATGGGAAAAATACGCACTTCCTAGTGGCTGAAGCCTTAGTATAGTGAGCACAGAGCAGAACACAGTATATACTAAAGTATTCATCCTGGAGCCTGTCTCAACAATATTCGCTATCACTGACTCGACCTGATCCATGTGCATATAATGGCCCATCATTAGTCCATATTTTTCTCTTTTTGAAGATGTTATTAATGTTCCCTTGATACATTTTAATTTTTATTTAGATCTATTGTGCTTGACGTTGTCAGGCGGGTCTCTGCCTTGGCAAAGAGACACATTCGCAGAGAATGCGAACCGGTATTTCATCTTCCAGCTAATAAAAGGCACAGATCTATGCATAGAATAGATTTATGAGTTTGGCTGAAACTTGCGTTGCTGGGAGTATAAAAAATGTTGAATGTCTTTGCCCTGGGCATTGAATCCAGTATTATCTGAATTGTTTTATTTCCCAGTTACTTATGGTTTCCCTGGTGAAGCCTTTGTGAGCGCGTAGAAGGCCATTTTTCTTGGCTAAGTTGCCTGCCTGTTCATTAACTTCATGCCCCATAGATACCAGCTACCATTTGTTTGTCATCAAATTTCCATCCATACGTGAAACAGATCTCTGAGTCAAGTCAGCTCTACAAAGATAGCCACTCAAAAACCAAAATAATAATAATTATTATTAAGAATTATCCTATTCTGAATAAAAAAAAATTTAGTTTTAAAATTTGTATACTACGCACAGCATTGTTGGTGAATTCAGTGCTGTACTGGCAAGAAATGTGATTGATTAAGTCGTAAATCAACTACCCTTCGTTTATTCGCCTAAAAAATAGGTTTGTTGTGTATATTGTTGATATTTCCCATTAGATATAGAGCGGCTGCCACCTATTCAAGTAGATGCAAGCCATATAACAAAATGAAAATGAAAGGGCGTCACCGGGGAAGAGGCATGCAAAACGATTTCACCATGAATTATTTCTACATACATGTAACTGCACGCTAGGTGCGTGGCAAAGCAACCATGGTCAGCTAGTTCAAAATATATCCTAATATATAAAAAACACGTGTCACACGTTTGAGGCCAATGGACTCCTAAACTACTGAACCGATTTTGAATTTGTTTTGCACCCCGTGTGTTGTTTGATCTAACTTGAAATATAGGATAGGTTATATCTCAGTTTATAGTCGCAATATTATTTTATTGCAATTTTTTTTATTTGTTTATACGTAATAATAAAATGTTACGTATACGCAGTGGCACTCATATTTTCAGGTGGTGCGGATATACTTCCGTGTATTTGCTTGGTGTTTAATTAAACAACCTGCTTATCAAAAAAAAAATGTTATAGCGAATGATATCAAGTACAGCACATCACCAGGCCTGCCGAGAGGGTGGGGGTTTCTGAGGGGGGCCGCGATTTAGAGGTACTATGACATTATTTTTAATTCAGGAGAGTCTTTAGTTGTTCCATGTGCAATTTTTAAGCCGAATTTCAAAAGCAACGAAAATCTGCATTTCGTTTTAATATTATAGTGAAGTGTGAAAACTAAAAATCTATATATATATATAAAGAAAGGCTAAAATGCGTTACTTGGTCGCCGGTGTTTGAAGAGATGCGTCGGTCGATTTTGTTCAAACTTTCACACAGTTGCGTAAAACTCACGCGGTGGTTGCTTACACTTACGGTGGTTTGGTTGCGATCGACATACAGGGTCTCGAGATATAGGCCGAAACGTGGACCCGAGTACCCCTAGAATGTATTTATAGAATATGGATAACAAATGAAAGCTGTTGATGAGTGCTTTAGTAGAGGAATTAGGACTAGGACTGGGACTGAGACCGAGGGGACTGAGGCCGAAACGTGAACCCGAGTACCCCTAGAATGTGTTTATAGAATATGGATAACAAATGAAAGCTCTTGATGAGTGCTTTAGTAGAGGAATTAGGACTAGGACTGGGACTGAGACTCGGAGTGGGACTGGGACTGGGACTGGAATAAAATACATACCATCCTCTGGGACAGGCAATAAGGGATGCAGAAGAATGAGAAGGAATTGAGAGAAGAGAAGAGAGAGAAGGAGAAAGAGATTGAGAAAGAGGTAGAATGAGACGAAGATGGAGATAGATGAAGCGAAAAAGACGGAGGGAGGAGTGAATAAAAGGATTAGGAAAAAGTGAAGAGGGGGAAAGGCAGAGTCAGACGGAAAAAGCTTATTAAATTGTATGCAGATAGGCCAAATTTAGGGCAGGACAACGTCTGCCGGGCCTTCTAGTAATTAATGTATTTATTTATTTATTTATTTTGAAGAAAAACAATCATAAATGATTATTCTACTTTTAAACATAGAAGCACTGGCTACCAAGGCCTTCGGCTTTACTTAAATTTAATTGTACGTAAATTAAAAGGGGGTTGTAAGAAAATATCTAAGCACTCGATAATTGATTTAAATACTTAAATTACATTTCGAACAAAAATCAAATATGATATTTATATTGCTTTCATCTGTCGATTTGAGGAGATCCGATGATGTGTTAGTGTTGAAAATAGAATTCGTCCAGTAGATGTATTACTGTGAGTTCATTGCTGTTGCAATACTGGCATGGAGGCATGGCTGAGCATTTGAGCAAGTGTGACTGGATTGTTACTGTGTGGACAATTCTAAGGGAGCGAATGTTTTTACCTTGTGGCATGATATGTTTAGCGGATATAGAGGTTTAATTCTGTTGGGGTTGAAGTTTTTATAGCGATGTTGATATATGCTCCAAGAGATTGAGGTATGGTGTTCCATCTGTTTTTTTGCTAGTAGTTTAAGATCGCCTTTGGATACATGAGTGGATGTGTGCAATGGTTCTCTCCCGGCCGTTTTAGCTCTTGCATCTGCATGTTCGTGGCCAGCTATTCTGACGTGTCCAGGTGTCCACATTAATTTTATGGTGTTTTGATGGCAAAATAGAATGTGACGTATGGTTGATATTATATTAGAATCTTTGTCACTGTTGAATAAGGCTGCTATAGTGGACTTGCTGTCTGTGCAGATGACAGTTTTTTTGTTATTTTGAGAAACATATAGTGCCGCTTCTAGCAATGCAGTTGCCTCGGCTGTATATACTGAGCAGTACAAGGGCAGGCTGCCGACGGCTATAGTGGCACCTTGCTCATTTGTTACAGCAAAAGATATGCTGGTGTCAAATTTCGAACCGCCTGTAAATATAAATTCCCAGTCTCTCTTTAAAGGCTCTACCGTTGCGTGAAAATATTGCCTGTATTCCTATGCGTTAGTATTATGTTTCGGATGCTTAAGCAGATCATCTATAAGGATATAGTGGCAGGTATAGGTATAGTGTGGCAGGTAAGAGTATGGTAGGTGGCTTGTTGTCATAAGGGCTGGTGGGGAGATTATTTCGAGCTCTTTGACGTAGTTTAAAATGCGTAATATTATGGATGGTTTCATATTTTCCTTTTGCGTTTTTTGGCAGGCCTTTACGAAATTGAGTAGGTATTCGTTCCTACAGTGTATGATTTTGTGGATCGACATCATTGTATTATACTTTACTCGATCAGTAATGTCCGGTAAACCTGCTTCCGCCAATACAGCTTTGGTTGGTGAGGTGGGAAATGCACGAATGCTTATTCTAGCTGCAGCATGGTATGGTGCTTGTATGCGTTTGATATTGTCACGGATATTAGCATCACTAAGTTATCCCATCACTAAGGCGATGCTAAGGCCATGCCAAGCAGTATTTACGTTAATAATCAAATCAAGTATACACATATGTAAGGCAGCCCAGAGAGATGTCACACACAGATGCATTTACTTATACGCCTATGTGCGCGCGAGAGACTGTAAACTACAAACATTCACATCAATAATTCAATATTTATGTATCTGCATAAACGAATAAATAATGCGTCTACACATATGTACCATGTACGAATACGAGCAGCGGAGAGTCAATGCGCAAACACATGCATATATCTGAGACGTTTGAGAGATACTGGACTAGTAGATTCTGGAAGCGCCTAAAAGATGTATAAAATTGTGCAATTTTAGTTATAGCTGAGAAGTTTGAGAGCTCATGGACAATGCTAGTACATTCTGGAAAAATGCGAACGAGGAAACCAAAGGGTATAAAAGGCAACAGATGTAGAGGCGCGGTAATTCAGTTTGAGTTGAGCAATCAATCAGTTATTGATTAAGCACGCGATCTGGCGGCCAATAGTAGAGTTTCATTTGAGTTATCACTCAGTTTGGTTATTAAGCCAGCGAGTAGCAAAGTATAAGTGTTATTGTGAAGTAATTTAATAAAGGTCATTTTTCCATTATTTAATATTGGAGTTATTTATTCAACAGTTTAGTGATACGAACTCAGCAGAGGATTGCAAATAAGAGGATTTGCAAGTAAATTCGTTACAATATGTTTTTTGCGCAGTGTCCGTAAACTGCGAGTCCAAAGTCAATTTTTCCCAACATTAGTGTTTAGTAACCTGAACAAGTGTAGTTGTGTTAACCAACGAGTGCTTATATGATAGATATTTAATAATGTTTATTCTAGACATTAAGCTTGTTCTTACATATTCACAATGTTGTTAAATGTTAATTTTTTATCAAATATTACATCTAGTATTTTGAGGGAGTCAGTATTTGGGATTGAGTGGTTATGAAATAATTTGCTTTTGCTGGGTGAAAGTTTGGCACCAGATATATGGGACCATTCAGTTAAATCGTTTAGGATTCTGGAAAATATGGCTTTTATTTGTGTCAAATTTTTAACATCATAAAAGATTACGATGTCGTCTGCGTACGCTATATGTTTACTTGTGGGTATGAGGATATAATAGAACTAACTTTTTGGAACGCAATGGAGAATAAAATGACAGAGAGCGGGGACCCTTGTGGGATGCCGTTGTGAAGAGGATACATTTTGGATAATTTGCCGTTGGCATGGACGAGGAATTTTCTGTTGCAGATGAATGACTTGACGACGCTGTCAATTTCGTCTCCTAATTCCATGCGTTTGAGTTCTGACATAATAACGTGCAAACCTATATGATCGTAAGCTTTTTCTAAATCTAAATTTAGAGCTGACACGTGGTTTCTGGACGCAAGTGCATTTGAGGCAAAGTATTCAAAGATTATAAGGGGGTCTGTTACGCTTAAGCCTTTTTTAAATGCAAACTGGTGTGAATTGTTGAGGTTTTTGTTTCAATGTACCAAACGAGTCGTCTGGAAATGATTTTTCTAGAACCTTGGATATGCAAGGGAGGAGGGAAATCGGTCGGTAGTTTGTAATATTTGTGTTATTTTTGTTTGGCTTCAGGATGGGTATGACTTCAGCTATTTTCCATTCTTGGGGATAGATGCCTTTCTCAAAAATGGCATTATATAGATTGACTATCCTGAGTCTCACGTCGTAGCGGAGGTTGACGGTTAGCCTTTTTATATCTGACCAAATCTTTTTTGCGCTAGATAATGGAGTGATATTAGATGTCAGCTTTTGAAAAGCCTGCCGTTTGGCCGATTTGCGTTCTTTTTTAAATAGAGAGTTGGCTCTTTTATAACTTAGAAGGTTTTCATCTGACATATTTCCTTTGTACTTTTTCCAGGCTGACTGCTTGTTATTTCTGAGAGTAGTTAAAAGGTTTGACCAGTAGGGCAGTTTCGTTGAGAATATTTTGGTGCTGCTATGCGGTATTGTTAGGTGAGCTGCAGAACGGATTATACGCTTGACTGCACGTTGCACATTGCTCAGAGATATTAGCTGAGATTGTGCAGAAATTTAAGCAATCTGCTTTCTTTAACATGAATTTGGGACGGGGTTTGACCTGGTAGGACTTTGGTGTGTGGAGGGTGGTGGTGATCGGGAAGTGGTCGCTGTTGTGTAAGTCCTCCAAAGTTTTGCATGTTAGGTTTGCAGCTATAGAAGCAGACGAGCATGTAACGTCATGATTGGTAAAGGTTTTATGGGTTGAAAAGTGCGTAGGGAGGCCGTCGTTTAGTACTATCAGATCTCGAGACAGAATTATGTCTTCTAATATCTCTCCTCTCTTATTTGAGGTAGCTGATCCCCAGAGGGGACTCCAGGCATTAATGTCTCCTAAGAAGATTATGGGCGATGGGACACAGTTTAGTAAGTTGGGTATGTCTGTACTTGAAATCACTTGTTCTGGAGGAATGTAGTAAGAGATAATTGTCAACTTGAAGCCTATGTCGATTTCTATTACCAGTGATTGAATTTTTGATGTCACAAGGATAAGTTTATGTTGTATGGATTTTTTTATAAAGACCGCAATACCTTGCTTGCACGAGGTATTGGCTTGATCATTGTAGAAGTAAATAGCATATTTTTTTGGTGCAAAGGTAAATTTTTTTGCCGGAATATGAGTCACTTGAAGAGAAATTATATCTGGATTAATTTCTTTGGTTAAAATATTAAGATGGGGATTGTTATTTAGGAGGCCATGAATATTCCATTGAAGCAATATCATAGTTGCATATCATCAGTATCGGATGGGATGTTATTGATTGGGGGGGGGTCAGCTGGGGGTCAGGAGAGATGGTATGTGGGGGACGTAGTCCGAAGGGATATACTGAAGTTGGGAAATAAAATTGGAAACAAAGGTGTTGCTTGATGACGGGTCATCGACTAAGTTTATTGTTTTCATATTATTTACTGAATTTGTTTCGTTAGAAATATTTGTTTTTGTTACATTACTTGTGTTATTTTGTGTTTCTTTTTCGTTGTTATCGATGGAGTTCTCTAAGCGAGAGCTTTCAATGTTGATTTGTTGTTGTTTGAGATAATTTTTTGTTCTGTCGGCAGAGGACAGAGAGTATACATTGCTTTGCATTTGTTTTAAGTATGCATTTGTATTTACGGCATAGGAAAATGGGATTGGGTCGTTTTGTGTTTGATTTGTATTTTCTTTTGCTTTATCGGCAAAGGAGAATGGGATTATGTTAGTTTCAGCATTTTTATACTCAGTTGAGCAGAGCTCACAGAGTATATTAACTGTGATTGCATAACGGTTGGTTGTACAGGTATAAAGGAATCGAGATAGATATAGACTTCCATATATCAAAATCATCAGTATCGAAAAAAAATTCGATTGAGCCATGTCCGTCCGTCCGTCCGTCCTTCCGTCTGCCGGTTAACACGATAACTTGAGTAAATTTTGAGGTATCTTGATGAAATTTTGTATGTAGGTTCCTGGGCACTCATCTCAGATCGCTATTTAAAATGAACGATATCGGACAATAACCACGCCCACTTTTTCGATATCGAAAATTTCGAAAAATCGAAAAAGCGCGATAATTCATTACAAATACGGATTAAGCGATGAAACTTGTTAGGTGAGTTGAGCATATGGCGCAGAATAGAAAACTAGTAAAATTTTGGAAAATGGGCGTGGCACCGCCCACTTTTAAATGAAGGTAATTTAGAAGTTTTGCAAGCTGTAGTTTGGCAGTCGTTGAAGATATCATTATGAAATTTGGCAGGAACGTTACTCTTATTACGTGGCGCGGCTCCGCCCTTTTTCATTTAATTTGTCTTTTAATGCCATAAGTCGAACAAAAATTTACCAATCCTTGTGAAATTTGGTAGAGGCTTAGACCCTAGGACGATAACTGTTTTCTGTGTAAAAGGGCGAAATCGGTTGAAGCCACGCCCACGTCCTTCCGCTCGGCCGTTAACACGATAACTTGAGCAAAAATTGATATATCTTTACTAAACTCAGTTCACGTACTTACCTGAACTCACTTTGTATTGGTGTAAAAAATGGTCAAAATCCGACTATGACCACGCCCACTTTTTCGATATCGAAAATTACGAAAAATGAAAAAAATGCCATAATTATATACCAAATACGAAAAAAGGGATGAAACATGGTAATTGTATTGGTCTATTGACGGCCGCAAAATATAACTTTAGAAAAAAACTTGGTAAAATGGGTGTGACACCTACCATATTAAGTAGAAGAAAATGAAAAATTTTTGCAGGGTGAAATCAAAAGCCCTTGGAATCTTGGAAGGAATACTGTACGTGGTATTACATATATAAATAAATTAGCAGTACCCGACAGATGATGTTCTGGATCACCCTGGTCCACATTTTGGTATATATCTTGAAAACGCCTTCACATATACAACTAAGGGCCACTCCCTTTTAAAACCCTCATTAATACCTTAATTTGATACCCTTATCATACAAACACATTCTAGAGTCACCCCTGGTCCACGCTTATGGCGGTATCTCGAAAAGGCGTCCACATATAGAACTAAGGCCCACTCCTTTTTAAAATACTCATTAACACCTTTAATTTGATACCCATAGAGTCACCCCTGGTCCACGTTTATGGCGATATCCCGAAAAGGCGTCCACCCATAGGACAAAGGCCTACTCCCTTTTAAAATATTCATTAACACCTTTCATTTGATACCCATATCGTACACAAAAATTCTAGAGTCACCCCTGGCCCACCTTTATGGCGATATCTCGAAAAGGCTTCCACCTATAGAACTAAGGCCCACTCCCTTTTAAAATACTCATTAACACCTTTCATTTGATATCCATATCGTACAAACAAATTCTAGAGTCACCCCTGGTCTACCTTTATGGAGATATCTCGAAAAGGCGTCCACGCATAGAACAAAGGCCCACTCCCTTTTGAAATACTCATTAACACCTTTCATTTGGTACCCATATCGTACACAAAAATTCTAGAGTCACCCCTGGCCCACCTTTATGGCGATATCTCGAAAAGGCATCCACCTATAGAACTAAGACCCACTCGCTTTTAAAATACTCATTAACACCTTTCATTTGATGCCCATATCGTACAAACAAATTCTAGAGTCACCCCTGGTCTACCTTATGGAGATATCTCGAAAAGGCGTCCACCTATAGAACTAAGACCCACGCCCTTTTAAAATACTCATTAACACCTTTCATTTGATACCCATATCGTACAAACACTTCTAGAGTCACCCCTGGTCTACCTTTATGGAGATATCTCGAAAAGGCGTCCACCTATAGAACTAAGACCCACGCCCTTTTAAAATACTCATTAACACCTTTCATTTGATACCCATATCGTACAAACAAATTCTAGAGTCACCCCTGGTCCACCTTTATAGCGATATCTCGAAAAGGCCCACACCCTTTTAAAATACTCATTAGCACCTTTCATTCGATACCCATATTGTACAAACAAATTCTAGAGTCACCCCTGGGCCATCTTTATGGCGATATCTCGAAAAGGCGTCCATCTATAGAACTTAGGCCCACGCTCTTTTAAAATACTCATTAATACCTTTCATTTGATACCCATATCGTACAAAATAAATTCTAGAGTCAGCCCTGGTCCACCTTTATGGCGATATCTCGAAAAGGCGTCCACCTATAGAAATTAGGCCCACTCCCTTTTAAAATTATCATTAACACATTTCATTTGATACCCATATCGTACAAAAAAATTCTAGAGTCGGGCCTGGTCCACCTTTATGGCGATATCCCTAAATGGCGTCCATCTATAGAACTATGGCCCACTCCCTCTTAAAATACTCCTTAATACCTTCCATTTGATACACATGTCATACAAACACATTCCAGGGTTACCCTAGGTTCCTTTTACAACATGGTGATTTTCCCTTAATTTGTCTCCACAGCTCTCAACTGAGTATGAAATCTTCGGTTACACCCGAACTTAGCCTTCCTTACTTGTTTATGTTTTCTTTAGTTTTGTCTGCAATAGAAGTTGAGTTTGCGTAGATTTTTTGAGGGATTTGTTGTTTGTAGAGATTAATGGCTTCACGAATGGTGCACCTGTTATCAGTTTTTATGATTAATATTTCTTTCGTCTGTGAAAATTTTGGGCAAGCTTTGCTTGATGCGGTGTGAGCGCCGGAGCAGTTTGCGCATAATACACGAGAGCATGGTTCTGGGGAGTACGATTCATACATGGTAGTTTTAGTGCACCGTTTTAATGTACGACCAAGAATTTGGCAGTTTTTGCATCTCATAGGAGAGGGGCAATACGTCTTAGTTTTGCTGTGTACCATGGAATTTCTAAATTTTCTGGTAGGTAGTATCGATCAAAAGTTAAGAGTAAGACTCCGCTTGGGAAGTCCTTGCCGTCAACTTGTTTCGTAAATTTATAAATAGCTGTAACACCCTGTTCTTTTAATTTGTCAACAATTTCGCTCTCAGAAACATTCTTAAGGCATGGGGCGTACACTGTGCCCTTGACAAAGTTAACGTTATCGTGTGGAACAATTTTTACGTCACAAACACCAGGCAGTTGCTTACTAGCTATAAATTTGTTTGCTACGTTATCACTTTTCACAAGTAGCAATAGCGAACCATCTCTTAATTCTGATATGTTGGATATTTCCGAGCTGATATGTTTCAAAGCTTTATGCACAGCAAAACAAGAGTACTTGTTTAATGGTTTGTTAAGATTTAAAGAGTTCGCCACTAGAATTTTTGGATTGTCTTTTTTACCCATGGGTAGAGGTGGGAATTTCTCCTTCGTTAATGGTGGAGCTTTTTCTGCCTACGAGTTGTGCTTTCCATTAATATAGAAAACCTATTATCCCCCAGAGGGGACCCCTTTTGGGGCATTTTCGCTTATTTTACACTGCCTTTTATTAGTAGGTTAAACAAGCACCTCTATATAAAGAAAAAATCGCACAAAATAACAAAAGCAATATGATCAAAAGGTGACACTTAACTGAGAAATAATTGTGAGTACAGAGGAGACTATAACACAACCGAATGCTACGAGTATTAGTCGATGACTGTAATTAATATAATTTCACTAAGAATATACCACACCTTAATAATCACTTAGTGTTTTACTTGCACATTCGAAACGATTGTCCTGAATGTCCTAAAAAATTTCAATATTCGCAAGTGTGCACATACTATCTATCTCTCTTTACAAACAATTCCGTTTCTTTTTACTTTTGCTACTGCTGAATTTCCTGTGTATTGCATTAATTTTTTAAACTTCGATTTACTTAACAGTCAGCATTCAATTGTTATATAATTTCTGATAGTGAAACTATTTCACTACAATGAAACACAATCAGGTTTAAATACATTTTTTCAGTTTATTCAAATGTTATATGCAAGATTTCCTATTTTTATTTCTTCAGCGATGTGGCATCTTCGCTGTTGTTTTTCGTTTTCAACGAGTTAAGGAATGTTATTAATGAGATAAGTAGTCATTTGTTGTGATACAAAGTTTTTGAAACATCAGCCGAGACAGGCTAGCATTCCAAACAATCAGCGATAAGTGGTTGCCATGGAGTTTTACTGACATTAGAACCTTAAGGGATTGAATTACCACCGCTTAAAAAAAGAGAATTGACACCAGTCTGATTCAACAGCCAGTGTTGTTCGATAAAGTCCGATAGAATAAAAAATATATTGTTCATTACGGCATAATATCATCTTGGAGATAAAAATTTGGTTTGGAAACAAACAGGTTTCGGCGTTGCGCCATCTTTAGTATCATTTTTCGTTCTGTTTACAATTCATAAGATATTTTTTCGCAACCATGTGACAGAAATGAAGTTGAAGCTGACATCAACGAAAATCGCTTTGGCAAAATGGCATTGTAGAAAGCTTTAGCTCAGCGAAAACGATTTGTGTTCGTATTCTTCTTGTAGCCGTGCTTCGCCCCATCCAATAGGTGTGATCAATCACAAATTGTGACACCCTCTAACGGAGGTTTAAACAAACATGCAGTTGCAACACGATTGGACCAAAAAGACACGAGTGTTAGAGGTGTTGGTTCAACTTCCTCATGAACCTCCCACCTAGGTTGGTATGACCTATAAAGTTTCATGTAATCATATTAAGTCGTTTCCGAGATGGTCGGGCTAGTACCTTAATGGTGCTTGTGACCGGAACGTACCGAACTTATATCGGGCAAAGGTCCTTCAACGTCGATAACATTCCCCAAAATTTCGGCGAGTGTACTTATCGCTACAACAAGAACCGGTGTTGGTTCCCCATTGCAATTGAGCAGTTGGTTGTGATCATATGCAGTCACAAGACATGAAAGACATACATTTCTTATGTCGTGCTTGAGTCTAAATAATGAAGAGTTTAACATATTGTAACGAATTTGCTTGCAAATCCTCTTATTTGCAATCCACTGCTAAGTTCGAATCACTAAACTGTTGAATAAATAACTCCAATTTGTAATAATGCAAAATGGCCTTTATTAAAGTACTTCACAATAACAAACTGTGCAACGAATAGCTTGCTTAATAACCACACTGATTGATAGCTCAATGAAACTCTACTATTCAAAATAACACTGCTATTGCTCGCTAGATATAGTCTTAATCAAACTGCTTGACAACTCAAATCAAACTGAATTCCTTCTTACTCGCCTGCCCCGCTTTTATAGTTTACGCTGCATACTTCTAGGCTCTTCGATTTCCAGAAGTTACTAGTTAGTTCGGCTACAAAATCGCCAGCCACAACTACGTGCACAAATTATTGCTCTCTCTTGTGACAACTCAGATAAGATATATGCATGTATTTGTGCATTGCCGCTCCGATGTTCGTATACGTACATATCTGTAGACGCAATTATTTATTCGTTTATGTAGATACATAATGATTGAATTATTGATGTGCATTCACGTCACTGCTTAGCATCGGCCTGGAGATGGCAGCACTCCTTAGTTTTGCTAATATTCGTAGCAATATTACAGATCGAAGTTCTGCCAGAGCGACGCATTTCCCCTGGACAGTTTCCTTTCCACAACTGCAACTTTCTGATATTGGACTCTGAGAACTAGATTCACCGAATATTTAGGACATACACACAGAGAAAAACTATTATAAAATTAACTTAAAGTCGCGTATACCACAACTTAAACTTAGGTATAATTAACCCACTAAGTTTTCTCATCATCATAATAAATAATAAATAAATTAGGTAATAAGTTGCCTATCCTTTGTTTCCATTGCCGAGCATAAATTTTGCAAGTACTTTGGTAGGATGTACAAGTTTCTTGGGCCCCATACAAAATTCTTTAACTAAGTCAACTTTGTTCGATTTACAATTATTTTTTCTCTGTGTGTAGGCATGGATGTTTTCTGACTCATCCCGTATGAAGCTGAGATTCTGTTTATGCACGACTTGTTCAGATGACTGCAAATGTAAAGATATAGAACTCAGGCGCTCATTGCATATGACCACAGATATTCGTTTTATTGTTTGTTTGGTATTCAAGCATATTGCACTCATTACAACAGAAAACGGTCAGGCTTTTAAAAAAATTTCTAAACTGACCACTCTAGTTTCATGATAGTAATCCATTTACCATTCGTCAGTTATCGCGAGAAAGGGATTGTAGTTCTGACTTTAATCACCTTAATGACGGTCGATGACGAAAGTATAGCAATCTCAGCGGAGTCTCGATTTTCGGGGTTTTCGAACTTGAAGTTTTTTAAGACATTTTTGCAAGAGGTGGGCTATACTGGGCTAATTTTGGGAAAATGAACCACAGTGAGAAAAGAACTACTTTGGGTTTCTCTCATTTTGAAGGTATTTGAACAAGGATGGGCAAAAAAAAAACTAGGGGATAATCTTGGTCAAATGATTCATAGTGAGAATATAGTCACTTTTGAGTGTGCTATACTTAGCTAACCTTGATAAGTGAACCACAGCGTGAAAACAGTCCCTTTGAAGTTTTTTTCGTCTAGGGGGGTTTTCTCCTTGACAATTGCTTTTTTTTTTGTTTTTATAAAATCGTGAGAAAATAATTATTTTTCTTAATTTCATTGGGGGTATTTTTGAATTTGACATATTTTTCAAATATAATTGTTTCTTCTATAATGGGTTAGCAAAAAGGAAAGGTAGGCTAATGAAAAATTAGGATGGGCTATCCGGAGCTACTCTTGAGCAAATGAAGCAGAGCGGAGTAACAATAATTTTGAATTTTTTCATTTTCGAGCGATTTAAGCACAAAGGGAAAATAATCATTTTCCATATTTTTTTTCCTTTATATTAGGTCTGTTGAATGTTTGTCCGCATTTTAAATACACATCTTGCAAGCGATTTTTAAATCATTTTTCTCATTGGGCTATAAACGTAAAACTTCACATATAGGTTAAGACACCGAGGCAATGTAACAAAAAGAGACAAAATCTGTTAGGTGGCGCACGGATAGAAAAAATTAGAAGACATATTGGAAATTTGAGAACGGCTTTTAAGCAATTTCTCGATGGGCCAGAGACTTGACATTTGTATATTGTATAGATACAAGTATTGTATGTAAACTGAATTAATAAAAGTAAGTTTTTTACCCTGTAATAAGGCACTACACTTTTCCACCTAGAACTAAAAAGCAGATAATAAAAAGAACAGAAAAGAATTTTAAGCATTTCTTTATATAAATGGACAAAATCCGCGAAAAACGTATCCTTTTATAAAGGCATATTCTATGTGAACTTTGATTTTAAAATTTTGACATAGAAATTGTAAAAATATTTATGAGAGATAAAAATATAAAGATATAAAGAAAATGCTTACAATTTGTATACCTTTCATGAACATGAAATGGTATATTAACTTTGGTCCGATATTTGTAACGTTGAGAAATATACAAGATAGACTCAGCATTAAGTATACCGAATTGATCAGGGCGAAGAACTGAGTTGATATAGCCATGTCCGTCTGTCCGTCCGTCTGTCAGTTTGAACGCAAACTAGTCCCTCACATTTTGAGATATCTCAATAAAATTTGGCACAAGTACGTATTTTTGTATTATATTAGACATTTGTCGATTCCGGTAGGATCGGACCACTATAACATATATCTCCCATACAACCGATCGTTCAGAGAAGACGATTTTGGTCATTCCTGCTGCAAGTTAGAAAGTATAAACGTGAAACTCAGTGATATATATTCTAATATATCATAGAACATATCCTGAAAAAATCACTTTGATCGGAGCTATATATAGTTATATCCCATACAACCGATCGTTCAGATAGAAAGATTTTTGGCCATTTCTCCATTAATTTAGAAAGTATAAACGTAAAACTCGATGATATATATTTTAATATATCTATTTATTTATTTATTTTTTTATTTATTTATAATCCAACTACTATAGAACTGAATACAATATTATCAAAAAATTAGCTTTAGGAAGCGACAAGTCCAAAGCAACTGTGCTACTCAGAGAGTTAAACTCACGAATAGCGCGATTTATAGGGGCATTATTAGTATTGTTGGTTCTAAAGTTATCACCATAGAAAGGATAAAAATTCCGGAGAGTGCGTTGCGGGACATAGAAATGAATCTTTTCCAACAAATATGGAAAGTCAATGGACCCGTTAATAATGTCACACGTGAAGGATAAGCAAGGTATGAATCTACGATTTCAAGAGACTTCAAACTTAGAGCATAAGACGAGCCGAATAAGAAGGGATGGGTTCTGAGAAGTTTAACGGCCGAAGGGCGTATTTCAGAAAAACTTTCTGTATTCACTCAATTCTGTTTATAGCTGTAAGATTACTTGGTCTCCAAATAAAAGCAGCATATTCTAAACGAGACCTGATAAAAGATGTATAGAGCAGTTTGGTAGTATAGGGATCAGAAAATTTCGAGCTATTGCGTCTAACAAAACCAAGCATGGAGTATGACTTGGAAGCTATGTAGTTTATATGGTTGGTAAAAGAAAACTTAGTATCAAAGATAACACCAAGGTCCTTAATCTCACTAACGGATTGAAGATCACAATTAGATATACTATATTTTGTATTCAAAATGTTAACGAATTTAGACAAGGTCAATTGAAAACATTTAGACGTGTTCAAAGAGAGACGATATTTCTTGCCCCACAGATGTAGCTTATTGATATCGTTTTGTAACATCACGGCATCCTCTGATGCCCTAATTATTAAAAAAAAACTTTAAATCATCAGCATACAGTAAACACTTAGCAAATGAAAAACAACTAACAATATCATTAATAAATAAAACGAATAGTAAGGGACATAAAATACTTCCCTGAGGAACACCAGATGTCGCTATAAAGGGACTAGGGGATACGCCGTCAATAGTAACAACACAATGCCTGTTGCAAAAGTAGGAACTTATCCACAGCAGAAATGAAGAATGAAACCCGATATGGCGCAATTTGTTAATTAAAACACTATGAGACACCCTATCGAAAGCTTTTTAAAAATCTGTGTTAATGCAATCCACCTGGGAACTTGCTGAAAAGGAGTCAATGCAGTATTCACTAAATACAGCTAGATTAGAAACTGTTGACCTATCAGCGATGAATCCATGCTGATAGGGTGAAATGAGAGACTTAACAGCAAAGCTCTACTTTGCATTGACCGCATTTTCAAAAAGTTTTGAAATCGTAGATAGGATATAGGTCTATAGTTTCGGACATATTTCTTGTTACCGCTCTAGAAAACGGGCATTATGGAAGTGAGCTTCCAATCATCAATGAAAGTCCCAGATATAAGAGACTTATTGAATATCAGTCTCAATGGATTAATCAATGCCGGAAAATTTTTTAGCAAGACGGGTGAAAACCCGTCGACATCTGTTTGAGAGGAGGATTTAAGTTTATCAGTGGCTTTACTTATATCCTCAGAAGAAAAGCAGTGAGCTTCAAAATTAAGGGAAGTGTCCTGATTGATTGAAAAATCATGCGGTTGATTGTTAAAATCCAGAGTAAAATTTGATTTGAAAAAATTTGCAAATAAATTGGCTGCATCACTCGGGATTTGTGCAGAATTGCCATTAAGGAAAACCCCTTTAGGCACGCTGTCACAAGATTTTTTAGACTTTATAAAGATCCAAATAGATTTGGGGTTAGATTTTATGTTAACCTCAATATTGCGAATATAATTATTGTAGAGAGATCTATTCAAATTATTAAAAGTCCTTAAATACTGCCTATATTTAGCAAAGAATATGTGATTCTTGGTACATTTAATTTTTTTAAGATATTTGTTCTTCAGGTTCCTCAGTTTACTTAAGTCCTTTGAGTACCACGGTAATTTGTAAGGTATTTTCTTTCGTACCAAGCAGTGGTTGAACAAAATATTTTTAAAAACCGAAAAACTTTCTGAGGTGTCAAGACTCCCAAGTAACTCCTCCCAATTTATTTCAAACAAGAAATTGTTAAAAGAGTCGAAATCATACAAGGAAATCGTATTCTAGGGATCAAAATAAGAAACTTTGCCGAAGGAACTATACCTCTAAAACGAATTCTGATGTATGAATTCGTATCCAAGCAGTGGTTGAACAAAATATTTTTAAAAACCGAAAAACTTTCTGAGGTGTCAAGACTCCCAAGTAACTCCTCCCAATTTATTTCAAACAAGAAATTGTTAAAAGAGTCGAAATCATACAAGGAAATCGTATTCTAGGGATCAAAATAAGAAACTTTGCCGAAGGAACTATACCTCTAAAACGAATTCTGATGTCCTCCAATTTGGGTCGAACTTTCGGGTAGGGGCAAATTTTGAAAATTTTTTTCATTTAGAGTGCTCCAATCGAGTCCAAATGTTTGACCGACCCCCACTAACTTTGGAGGCCCGACCCACCGATGCCAGTGGCACACCCCCTGGGGGTTCACCGTACAAAAATTTCAAAAAATCGCCGGTTTTGCACTTTACATGAAAAAATCAGCGAAATGCCAATGTTTTTTCTTTTTGGAGTTTATTTTTCTCTTTAGAAATTTATTTAGTCAGAACATATGTAAATGAAAAAATGAATTTAATTTAGTAATAGAAAAGAAATAAAAAAAAATTATTAGAAATTTGCGTTTTTACAACCCTTTTAAAACCAAGGAATCACTGTGATTCATTTGCATGCCGTAAACATAGTTGTGTGGGTTTCTATTCAACCGTTTTAAAAAAAGAAGGTATCACTGTGACACAATTGCAGAGCGTAAAATTGCTTGTGTTGTTTTTTTTAAGCCACCACAAGACACAGCAGGTAGAATTAAAATTAGCATTTCATTCTTATTACCTCGTCTCGTAGACCATATATAACGCAACAGTTTTTGTGAATGCATTATATTCCCTAGAATATGATTTTCACAGAGCAATGGGCGATTTTTTTGCCTCCCCACAAATCGACACGGCCTAGTATATACCTATCCCATACAACCGATCGTTCAGATAGAAAGATTTTTGGCCATTTCTCCTTTAGTTTCCAATATAAAAACGTGAAAATTGGTGATATATATTCTAATATATCATAGAAGATTTCCTGTAAAAATCATTTCGATCAATATATCCCATACAACCGATCGTTCAGATAAAGGGGTTTTTTGTCATTTCTTTTTTTAAATTTATCTTAAAAATCGTTTAGGTATGTACATTTGTTTACTATATATTTCTTATCTTATACATCTTATTATTTGGAGATTACGAGCGGTATAAGATTATTGTTCAGCCCATTCATGAAAGGTATGAAATCTTCGGCACAGCGGAAGACAGTCCCGTCCTTACTTGTTTATTTTCTTTTTATGTTTTTGGGATGCCAACTTCATACAGCGAAAGGATGATGAGGGAAAAACTTCTAATACAATAAATACCAACCAAACCAAAATCTCTTTTTTTTAACCCGCATACACGCTAACATACCAGTTGGGGTCAAATTCTATGCAGCAATCATAAAAAACTCACATCTTCTCCACATTTGTATGTTAATTCGGCTACTTAAATTACCTTAATGATTGTCATCATAATGCCTAATACCTTATTCACTTTGTATTTTTCGAGTAGAGCGAAAAAGGACTTCAGTGCGTAAAAATATGATAATAATAATACAAAAGCCGAAAGCATAAAAAAGCTCTTTAGCATATGAAACTCACGCAGAGAGCATTCAACTAAAGTAAAGCAAATCTAACATCAACAAGTAAGGAAGGCTAAGTTCGGGTGTAACCGAACATTACATACTCAGTTGAGAGCTATGGAGATAAAATAAGGAAAATCACCATGTAGGAAAATGAACCTAGGGTAACCCTGGAATGTGGTTGTATGACATGTGTATCAAATGGAAGGTATTAAAGAGTATTTTAAGAGAGAGTAGGCCATAGTTCTATGGATGGACGCCATTTAGGGATATCGCCATAAAGGTGGACGAGGGCTGACTCTAGAATGTGTTTGTACGATATGGGTATCAAATGAAAGGTGATAATGAGTATTTTAAAAGGGAATAGGCTTTAGTTTTATAGGTGAACGCCTTTTCGAGAAATCCCCATAAAGGTGGACCAGGGGTGACTCTAGAATATGTTTGTACGATATGGGTATCAAACGAAAGGTGTTACTGAGCATTTTAAGAGGGAGTGGGCACTAGGTCCATAGGTGGACGCCTTTTCGAGATATCGCCATTAGGGTGGGCCAGGGGTGACTCTAGAATGTTTGTACGATATGGGTATCAAACGAAAGGTGTTACTGAGCATTTTTAGAGAAAGTGGGCATTAGGTCTATAGGTGGGCGCCTTTTCGAGATATCGCCATTAGGGTGGGCCAGGGGTGACTCTGGAATGTGTTTGTATGATATGGGTATCAAATGAAAGGTGGTAATAAGTATTTTAAAAGGGAGCAATCTTTAGTTCTATAGGAGGACGCCTTTTCGAGATATCGCCATAAAGGTGGACCAAGGGTGACTCTAGAATGTTTGTACGATATGGGTATCAAACGAAAGGTGTTACTGAGCATTTTAAGAGGGAGTGGGCACTAGGTCTATAGGTGGACGCCTTTTCGAGATATCGCCATTAGGGTGGGCCAGGGGTGACTCTAGAATGTTTGTACGATATGGGTATCAAACGAAAGGTGTTACTGAGCATTTTAAGAGAAAGTGGGCATTGGGTCTATAGGTGGGCGCCTTTTCGAGATATCGCCATTAGGGTGGGCCAGGGGTGACTCTAGAATGTTTGTACGATATGGGTATCAAACGAAAGGTGTTACTGAGCATTTTAAGAGAAAGTGGGCATTAGGTCTATAGGTGGGCGCCTTTTCGAGATATCGCCATTAGGGTGGGCCAGGGGTGACTCTGGAATGTGTTTGTATGATATGGGTATCAAATGAAAGGTGGTAATAAGTATTTTAAAAGGGAGCAATCTTTAGTTCTATAGGTGGACGCCTTTTCGAGATATCGCCATAAAGGTGGACCAAGGGTGACTCTAGAATGTTTGTACGATATGGGTATCAAACGAAAGGTGTTACTGAGCATTTTAAGAGGGAGTGGGCACTAGGTCTATAGGTGGACGCCTTTTCGAGATATCGCCATTAGGGTGGGCCAGGGGTGACTCTAGAATGTTTGTACGATATGGGTATCAAACGAAAGGTGTTACTGAGCATTTTTAGAGAAAGTGGGCATTAGGTCTATAGGTGGGCGCCTTTTCGAGATATCGCCATTAGGGTGGGCCAGGGGTGACTCTGGAATGTGTTTGTACGATATGGGTATCAAATGAAAGGTGGTAATAAGTATTTTAAAAGGGAGCAATCTTTAGTTCTATAGGAGGACGCCTTTTCGAGATATCGCCATAAAGGTGGACCAAGGGTGACTCTAGAATGTTTGTACGATATGGGTATCAAACGAAAGGTGTTACTGAGCATTTTAAGAGGGAGTGGGCACTAGGTCCATAGGTGGACGCCTTTTCGAGATATCGCCATTAGGGTGGGCCAGGGGTGACTCTAGAATGTTTGTACGATATGGGTATCAAACGAAAGGTGTTACTGAGCATTTTAAGAGGGAGTGGGCACTAGGTCTATAGGTGGACGCCTTTTCGAGATATCGCCATTAGGGTGGGCCAGGGGTGACTCTAGAATGTTTGTACGATATGGGTATCAAAGGAAAGGTGTTACTGAGCATTTTAAGAGGGAGTGGACATTAGGTCTATAGGTGGACGCCTGTTCGAGATATCGCCATTAGGGTGGGCCAGGGGTGACTCTAGAATGTTTTTACGATATGGGTATCAAACGAAAGGTGTTACTGAGCATTTTAAGAGGGAGTGGGCATTAGGTCTATAGGTGCACGCCTTTTCGAGATATCGCCATTAGGGTGGGCCAGGGTTGACTCTAGAATGTGTTTGTACGAAATGGATATCAAATTAAAGGTATTAATGAGGGTTTTAAAAGCGAGTGGCCCTTAGATGTATATGTGAAGGCGTTCTCGCGATATCGACCAAATGTGGATCAGGTGATCCAGAAAATCATCTGTCGGGTACTGCTAATTTATTTATATATTCAATAACACTAACAGTATTCCTGCCAAGATTCCAAGGGCTGTTGATTTCGCCTTGTAGAACTTTTTCATTTTCTTCTACTTAATATGGTAGGTGTCACACCCATTTTACATAGTTTTTTCAAAGTTATATTTTGCGTCAATAAACCAATCCAGTTACCATGTTTCATCCCTTTTTTCGTATTTGGTATAGAATTATGGCATTTTTTTAATTTTTCGTAATTTTCGATATCGATAAAGTGGGCGTGGTTATGGTCGGATTTCGGCCATTTTTTATACCAAGATAAAGTGAGTTCAGATAAGTACGTGGGCTAAGTTTAGTAAAGATATATCGGTTTTTGCTCAAGTTATTGTGTTAACGGCCGAGCGGAAGGACAGACTGTGGACTGTGTATAAAAACTGGGCGTGGCTTCCACCGATTTCGCCCATTTTCACAGAGAACAGTCATAGAATCTATGCTCCTACCAAATTTCAAAAGGATTGGTAAATTTTTGTTCGACTTATGGCATTAAAAGTATTCTAGACACACTAAATGAAAATGGGCGGAGCCACGCCCATTTTGAAATTTTCTTTTATTTTTGTATTTTGTTGCATCATATCATTACTGGAGTTGAATTTTGACTTAATTTACTTATACACAGTAAAGATATTAAATTTTTTGTTAAAATTTGAATTTAAAAAAAAATTTTTTTAAAAAGTGGGCGTGTTCTTCATCTAATTTTGCTAATTTTTATTTAGCACATATATAGTAATAGTAGTAACGTCCCTGCCAAATTTCATCATGATATCTTCAACGACTGCCAAATTACAACTTGCAAAACTTTTAAATTACCTTCTTGTAAAAGTGGGCGGTGCCACGCCCATTGTCCAAAATCTTACTAATTTTCTATTCTGCGTCATAACGTCAACCCATCTACCATGTTTCATCGCTTTAACCGCCTTTGGCAATGAATTATCGCATTTTTTCGGTTTTTCGAAATTTTCGATATCGAAAAAGTGGGCGTGGTTATAGTCCGATATCGTTCCTTTTAAATAGCGATCTGAGATGAGTGCTCAAGAACCTACATACCAAATTTCATCAAGATACCTCAAAATTTACTCAAGTTATCGTGTTAACGGACCGACGGACGGACGGACGGACGGACGGACATGGCTCAATCAAATTTTTTTTGGATCCTGATTATTTTGATATATGGAAGTCTATATCTATCTCGATTCCTTTATATATGTACAACCAACCGTTATCCAATCAAACTTAATATACTCTGTGAGCTCTGCTCAACTGAGTATAAAAATGTTTCGTCAATATGGTTGCTCTGGAATTTATAAAGGCTCTCAAAGGTGTTTTTTAGTGACTTTTGTTTGCAATTTTTTATTATTTTCAAAGCAATACAAAGTTATCACAAATCCTGCCGCCCTCTTTATAGTCGTCTAAATAGATACTCATTTTAAAGGGATTTTGTGTGTTCTATTTACAGTAAGTGGTAGTAGGGGCAATGATAAGAGGATAACTTGTATGTATTGGAATTTATACGGCTAGATGAGATAAACAAATGAAGGGTCTTTAATGTGATTTGGGACTGTTTGCTGAGATAGCTTTAAAACCTGTTTTCGAGATAAGAAACTCTAATATTTTAATACAGATTTTCGTTAGGGCACCGAATCTAAATAATGGTAATACGAGTCTCAAAGGGGGTGAGCAATGCAGCTTCAATATAAAAACTTATCACCACTCTTCGCTTCAATTGCAGCTTGATTTACATCTCCACTGGATACTTATACCAGCACGGTAATTATGACCTCACTTTTGCTGGTCCACCCGCTTTCTCAATGTCGTCAATACTCCTACGACTAGGAATCTATACAAGTTTCATATTCGCGACATTAGCCACTGATCTGGGCATCGTCATACAGTCGCTGACAAAAATCTCATTGGAACTTTGAGCGCTAAAAGTGTTGCTTGGCTATGAAAGCATATATACATATCCTTTGTCCTCTTACTGTAGCAGGATCCACGGTCTGTTAGTTTATTGAATGAGTGTATAGTGGAAGTTTTTCGATGGCGTCGCCTTTTGGTGTCTAATGGTGGTTATTGTGATTGGTTTTTTGCCTGTGTGTATGAGGTGGGGCTCCACCGCCATCGCGCTTTTCTTATTATTTTTATTTTTGTTTTTTCCAGGCGCCGTCCGGAGTAGGTGGATACTTAACCGGTAGCTTCTGCTGCGAAAGTGGTACCACGGGGAGGAGATAGCTTGCGGAATTTGTTCAGTTTCTACGCGTTTGAGGGAGGATCCTTTTGGAACATCGTGGTGGCTGCAGTTGATATCCGAATGCGGTAAGAGTTGGTCAGCTCGAATGTGGAGTTGCATTGCAACCGTGTGCATTGACCCTTAGAATGGAAGAGGCGTTAGATAGGGCTCCAACCCCGCCAAGGTGATGGTGTGTTCCCTCACATCATCGATTGGACCAAGGTAGCGAGTATTGGGCCGGACATGTATGCATGGATGCACTGTGAGGTTAGGCCAACAATGGCAGGTACTCACGTAAAACTTTGTACTTAATGTAGCAGGATCCTACATGTACTCACCATACCAATTACTTCCAATGGTCAGTATAACACATATGTAATTATTTGTAGGAAACTCCTGCTTCGACGTCGCAGTCCATTTTGGATCTGCTTGAGTAGGCTTACAACCTATTTAAAAACTCGTCGAATCAACGAAAAAATTAAAATACTGGGCCTAAAAATTACTTTCTCTGAAGGAAACTTGGTTTACTGCGAAAAACAGGCTCTAGCCCTTGCTGTTCGAGCTATTGTTAGGCGAACAATTAAGTGGAGTCCATAAATTTAGATGACAACCTTATTTTGAGTTTGCAAACCTCCGCATAACAAGACAAGAATGCCATTAATGCAGAGTTTAGAACGTCTTAGGGCTTTATAAAAATTTGTGAAGGTCTTACGCTTTGTAATCTCAGGTCACTCTTCTGGAAGATCTCACAGTATAATAAACAGGATGTACTACTTTGGGAGAACATCAGACGAACTCCACACCAATTTTCTGTTTTCTATATAGGTACTATACAGTAGCTTTCTTTTTTAGACCAGGCTCTTAAGTTCAGCCTGATGATCTCAACCACTTTACGGCGTTCTACCTACATGAATCGTAAACGTTGTCTTTATAGTGTGACGAATATTAGCAGCAATAAGGGGTACAATCATCTCTAAGCCGATGCTAAGCAGTGACTTGTATGCACATCAATAAATCAATCATTATGTCTACACATATGTACGTACACGCAGCGGAGAAGCAACGCACAACCACATGCATTATATGAGATACTCCCGAAAGTATGCAATGGTTGCGCAAGTGTCGGTCACATATACATGCGCATGGAGTATGAGAGAAGCTATAAAATCATGCATCTGTAGTTACAGCCGAGTAATTTTATAGCTGATAACTAACTAGTAAGTTCTGGAAATGGAAGCGCCTAGAAATATGTCAGCGAGTTAACCGCACTGTATAAAAGCAGCAACAGTAGAGACGCGATAATCAGTTTTGATTTGAGACGCTATATGACGTGCAATAGCAGAGTTATTTTTGAAAATAGTCTAATAAAGGCCATTTTGCATTATTGAATAGCGGAGTTATTTATTCAACAGTTTAGTGATTCGAACGTTAGTAGAAGGCTGCAAATAAGAGGAATTGCACTAAGTTCGTTAAAATATAAAGATCTTAATCAAAGAGGTCGACCGTTTTCGAAGTAGCAGCTGCTTGATCAAGAAATATACTTAGACATTTTTAGATTGAACTACGAGCTGAAATATCATTTGTTTGATACCTGTATCTGCCTATCTCAAAAAATTAAAAATTAAAAAAATTAAATAGCTGAATTCCTCAGTGGATCGGTACGGCGTTTCGAAAGACACTTCTCAAATAAGGGGTTGTCGGGGTAGCGAAACAGCAGCCGAAATAAGGTGATATAACGCTTATTGCTCGAAATACACTCGCAGGAGGTGACCCTGCTTAGAAAAAACTTTTTCAAATTGCAAAAACTTGCTTCTTAATTTCGGTGTTGCTTTGCCCGGGATTTGAACCCATGATCTTCGCTGTGGTAGGCGGAGAGCGCTATCACCACACCATGGCAGCTTTGTTAATTATTGAGTCCTTTTTGATGGGAGTATAAAAAATTATGCTCTCTATACCAGTTTGATTCAGTTTCCACAACACTTATTCCCTTCTGTGTGTTTCTTTGAGCCACAAAAGAGCTCTTGACCCCCTAAATTGCTGACGTGGCACCCTGTCTGACAAGGAGATTATCTGCTCCTTAAAACCTTTTCGGTCTTGCACGGGTGCTTATGCTATGAAATACAATCTTTATTTTGGCTCCCCGGCCACTTGGGATTTTAATTCGCATACTGCACCACGATCGATTACTTATTTACTTTTCGAACTTTCAGGCTTTGTAGAACCAATAAGAGAATGAGTAAACATTTTAAATTCGTCGTTGTTGTAAGTTTTTATACCCAGCTGTATTTGTACACAGGGTATTATAACTTTGATTGGATAACGGTTGGTTTTACAGGTATAAAGGAATCGAGATAGATATAGACTTCCATATATCAGAATCATCAGTATCGAAAAAAATTTTATTGAGCCATGTTCGTCCGTCCGTCTGTCCGTCTATCCTTTAACACGATAACTTGGGTAAATATTGAGATATCTTCACCAAATGGTACACGAGCTTATCTGAACCCAGAATAGATTGGTGTTGAAAATGAACGAAATCGGATGATAACCAAGCCCACTATATATATCATTTTGGAAAACACAAAAAACCTGATTATTTAGTAAATAATACACCTAGAATGTTGAAATTTGGAGTGTGATATTGAGATACTTAATAAAAAAATGTTTACATGGGCGTGGCATCGCACACTTGTGATAAAATCAATTTTACAAATATTATTAATCATAAATCAAAAATGGTTAAACCTATTGTAACAAAGTTCAGCAGAGAGGTTGCCTTTACTATAAAGAATGCTTTGAAGAAAAATTAACGAAATCGGTCAATGACCACGCCCACTTTTATATAAAAGATTTTTAAGAGGGTCGTGGACGAATAAAATAAGCAATATCTTTGCAAAAAAGAGCTTTATATCAATTCTATTTCATTTCCCAAGTGGATTTAAAAGTAGGAAAAACGCCAAATTTTAAAAAATGGGCGTGGCATCGCCCCTTTTATGACTAAACAATTTTCTATGTGTCGGGAGCAATAACTCGAAGAATAATTAGTTCAGAATAGAACCATAAGTATAAGTATTATTTCGCAGCCTTGTAACACTATTAAGCACACAAAACAAACAACAACAGCATTTCAAGTGTACAGCTGTGTATGTAATGTTCGGTTTCACACCAGCTTAGATATCCTTACTTGTTTTTGTTGTTATGCCTATTGCTATATACATACTTACATACATTTATATTTGTTATTTTTAAAAGCTTGCTTGATTGCACCCATTTGATTTCCTAACAAGTATTTAAAAAGTCTTTTTTTTTGCAAAATATCGTTTACTGCGCATTTGCCATTATACGCTATAAAGAAGCACAAAAAAAAAAGCAAAAACAACTCAATCACAAGCCTAAATGGAAAAAGTTTTGAGTTTTCGTTGAATGCATGAAATGTAAATTTCGTGAGAAAACTTGAATATACATTAAATGATGAAATTGTTGAAATCGATTTTACTTGTGGCTCATGTGTTAGTGTGTTTCTTGGTGTGTGTGAGCCATCATTTGCACATTATCGTTAGTGTGTGTGTGAGTTGTATTGAAAGCGGGCGTTTGGTTTGTAGATGTGCTATGTTCGTAAAGCTAACCAAATGTTAAAGTACACTGAAAGAAATGGTGCTAGTAAAATCAACAAATCGGTTATATTATTCTTGACTTAACGGAGATTCGGTGAAATTGATCGAATTATGGTTAATTCGACCGAGTTCTTTGTCAAGCGAACAAATTAGTTTAGTCATTTCAACAGAACAGAATTTGTCGCTCTTAAGTTAACAAAATTCTGTAAAATTGACAGATTCCTAATCAATCTAACTGATTTTTTTGTTAACACAACTGATCTCACTGGTCATTTTAATAGGGATCAACAGTCAATACATGAGCAAATTTCAAAGAGAATTTTACGCTCACTGCGCTCTCTACTTTGTACTTATGTATGCTGTGTACTATATGTATGCACATATTTACGTATGTATATGGCGGCCGCCGTGGTGTGATGGTAGTGTGCTCCGCCTACCACACCGAAGACCCTGGGTTCGCACCCCGGGCAAAGCAATATAAAAATTTTAGAAATAAGGTTTTTCAATTAGAAGAAAATTTTCCTAAACGGGGTCGCCCCTCGGCACTGTTCGGCAAGCACCCCTAGTGTATTTCTGCCATGAAAAGATCTCAGTGAAAACTTATCTGCCTTGCAAATGCTGCAACATAGGTACTTTCGTACAAAGCTGTTGCAACAACTTTTTTTGTTCATTTGACTACTAAAACGGTCAACTACGAATCAACGATTTGTGCGCAGTTGATTCAACATCTTGTTGCGATGAATAAAAATTTACAGAAATTTCGGTTGAATTGACCGGTATTTCGGTTGATTTTACCAGTCTTTTTCTTTCAGTGTAAGGTAGAGTACGTGCAACGCTTCTCAATAAATTAGTTCAAAGTTTTGCATTCTTGCAAAGAAAAATGCTGCTTGCTTAAAGAAAATACCAAGAACTTTAAATAAGCGAACGAAAAAAAGACAATAGAAGAGAAAGTAAAATCAGTTCAATGACGTGGAGGAAGAAGAAGAAAAATACTAAAATAAATCGAAAAACTTTAACACAAAATTCCGCTGCATTTGTTTGCCGCAAGAATTCTTGTTGTTGTACCAACAGATGCACTGTGGAGTGAATGCAATAAATTTTCGACAAAATTAATTAAATATCGCTGTAATAGCTTGATTTAAAGCAGGTTTAATACAAATTGAAAAAAGAATATAAATTCGGCTTAAAAAACGTTATAGAAAAGCTTTGCGCTGTTAGTTTTTGAGATCCCAAAATAATTTGAGATGAAAAGCAATATGTAAAAACAATTTTGTTGTTGCTACAAAAAAAAAGTTTTTTCAACTAAGCAACAATTACATATGTCATAACAATATATATAAACTATTGGATTTTTTGAGACCTGTGTTCTTGTAAATATTTGGTAATTCTGCTGGCTCAAGGTCTTTTTAGTAAATGGCACACATAGGTTTTTTCCGATATATTTCGGTTACACGACCGTAACCGTCCTCAGGGAACTACAAACGCAAACATTTTTTTATTAATAAATAAAACCAAAAACTTTACAATAAAATTGATTAAAAATATCACATACATTATTTTACACGTCCCTCCGCCGTGACATTGAGTTTGGTACTGGCAAAGATTGATCGAAGAGTAAAGATGTTGGAGGCGCAAACAGGAGGGGCGTAGCAACATTCTAGTAGGTCACCTCCACCACACCACAAACTTTAACACAAGTTTTAACATAATTAAGCACAAAAAATACACTGATTGTAGATTTTGAGTGTAAAAATATAAATTCTGAACAAATTAGCTGAATAAAAAGTGTACAAATAATTGTTAAATAACAAATACAGACAGTGGTAGTTTAACAAATTATGCTGTGGTGAGTGGTGAATAAGACCTACTAGAATTTTGTGAAGCTTGCTTTACACTATTTTTCATCCCTGCAACATCTTTACTCTTCGATCAATATTTGGTACTGGTAAACGACCAGTTTGTTAGTAAATATTTATAGTTGTGAGCGGAATGGTCAATATCAGTTTTATAGTTCAGTCTAATGTGTTCTAACGTATTTACGATATTTCCAATGTAAAGCGCTTGTTGTAGTGTTGCTCTTTTTGGAGAATGCTCGCGCTCTCGAAACTCGGTATATGGTCGCTAGATGCACAGTGAGACATTAGTGCTATTTTTAGATTATTAGACTGTTGGCAATATTTTAAATCTGATTTGTGTTGAGACAATCTGGTTTTTAATTTTGATTTTGTTGTTCCTACGTAAACGCTGTTACATGGTTTGTTGTTTTTGCCGCCGCATGGGATTTTATATATGACATTGCTTTTTTTGCTTTCGGGTATTTTTGTTTTTGTTTTATTAAATAAACACCTTAATGTGTTGTTAGGTTTATGTGGAATTTTAACTTTTTCTCCGTCATAGCAATCAGACTTTGCGAGTCGTTCTGATAACCGCGGTATATATGTTACGGATCTAAAAATGGTAGGTTTTTCGGATTTTTGTTTTCATTTATTAGATTTTGCATTTTTAATTAATGTTTTTATAATGTTGTTCGGGAAATCATTGCTCTTCAATATATTTTCCGCTTCTGTTATTACCTCGTTGTGGTACGTGTCGTCCGATATACGCAGCATCCTTTGTATACAGCACATTGCTGTATCCATTATCATTGACTTCGGGTGTTTTGAGTGGAAGTTAATGATTCGTCCTGAAGACATTTGCTTCTTATACCACGATAACTTTAGTTGATTTCCTCTTTTTATCACAATGGAGTCTAGATACTGTAGTTTTCCATCTTCCTCTATTTCTAATGTAAATTTAATGTTTTTATGAAAAGTATTGAAAGCGTTGAGTGTGTTATGTACTTCTTTTTCGGGGAAAATCGCGAACAAATCATCAACGTACTTTGTTATCAATCTCGGTGGCTGTGCTAGTGTTTTTTATTGTGGTGGTTAAAAGTTCTTCCATTATTATGTCCGCAATCACCGGGCACAACGGGGATCCCATAGGCATTCCCTTTAGTTGTGTTTATACCTGGTCGTTGAACTTTAAATAATGGTTCTCTTCAATACAGAATGTTACAATTTCCATAAATATTTGTTTTGGTATCTTCGTGTAGTTTTTTAGCAGCAGCCACTTACTTTGTATTATTTCGAGTGCTAACTGTGTTGGGATACTCGGAAACAGTGAGACCACATCGAAAGAATCCAATTTTTCATCGTCGCATATAAACGCAGAGTTCGCTGTGTTGATGTGTTTCATTTATTAAAAAGACATTGAGCCAGCAGAATCACCAAATATTTATAAACAATAAAATAATTATAAACAATTAATAATGTTAGGGCCTTCAGCTCAATTCGAATCATTAAAATTAGAAACAAATTTCTTAACTCTGATGTAAAATGTACAAATCAAATAAGGTCTTGATCGATATACTTGAACAGTGCTGCTCAAAGTTTTTTAAATTGAAGTGCTAATCACAATACAAGTAAAAAAAAGCTATATGTTTACACTGACATTTTTTTGTATTTTAAAAACAAAAATTTCATTTTGAGATGTTCAAAAAGCTTGAAAGTTTTAATTAACGATTGCTTTAAACATTTGATTTGCGAATCACTATAACATCACCATACTGACGAGCAATTAAACTTAATTCTCAAAATCCAGCACAACAACTTCACTTATCACCGGTTAATATTTATTACAATTAGTATTGTAATTTTTTACGATACGTGAATTATTACGGGACTTACACCTTCGGAATTGTGGTGAAAAACTGAGTAGGACTGAGTTAGAGCGGAGCTACGCGGATTTCTTAAAATTTATAATTGATTTTGCTGGCGACCCATTCGCTTTTTGTTGTTTTTATTGTAGCAGTGCTTCGCCCCACCTAATAGGTACGGTCTATCAAAAATTGTCATCAATATCCCCTAACGGGAGTTCAAGGAAACTTGCTGTTTCAACAGAGGTCGACCATAATGAAAGGGGTGTTAGAGGCATTGGTTCCACATTACAATTAAAGAGATGGTTGGTGTCATGTGGGGACACATTGCAAGCGGGGCATACATTTTGTATGTCGGGGTTGATTCTGGATAGGTAAGAGTTTAGCCTGTTACAGTATCCAGACCGAAGTTGAGCTAGAGTGACTCGCGTTTCCCTGGGGAGTATGCGTTACTCTTCCGCAAGTTTTGGGTACTGTTCTTTGAGTACTGAATTCACCGGGCAATTTGTGGCATAAAGGTCCGACGCCTGTTTGTGGAGTTCACTGAGGACCTGCTTGTGTTTTTTTTTTGCTTCATACGGCTGAGTTCTCAGGTGCCGTATTTCTTCATAATGCTTACGGAGATGACTCCTTAAGCCCCTATGCGGTGTTGGCGCATTAATCAGATGTCTGTTGGGATGCCAAGGTTTCTGGGTATTCAAAAGAAACTGTTTGGTTAGCGTCTCATTTCCCTCCCTGATGGGGAGTATTCTCGCCTCATTATGCAGATGGTGTTCTGGGGACATAAGAAAACAGCCCGTGGCGATTCTGAGAGAATTATTTTGGCAGGCCTGTAGTTTCTTCCAGTGGGTGATTTTTAGGCTTGGCGACCATATGGATGACGCGTAGCACGTAATCGGCTCGCTAATTGCTTTGTATGTAGTCATGAGCATTTCTTTATCTTTTCCCCAAGTACTGAAAGCCAGGGATTTGAGGATTTTGTTACGGATCTGAATTCTCGGAACAATTGCGGCTGCGTGCTCACCAAAATGTAGATCCTGATCAAACGTCACACCCAAGATTTTGGGGTGTAGGACAGTCGGTAGCGTAGTGCCATCGACGTGGATGTTCAAAATGGTCGACATTTGGGACGTCCATGTTGTAAATAAGGTCGCGGAGGATTTAGTCGGTGATAATGCCAGGGTTCGCGAGGCGAAAAAACTGGAGAGATCAGGGGGTAGCCGTTTATTCTGTTGCAAAACTCATCGATTTGTGGGCCTGGGCCTGTGGCCATTACTGTGCAGTCATCGGCGTAGGAAACTATAGTAACTCCCCCTGGTGGCGAAGGTAGCTTAGATATGTAGAAACTAAACAAAAGTGGGGCTAGAACACCACTTTGTGGCACCCCTTAATTAATTCTTCTTGGTTTTGATGTTTCGCTTCTAAATTGCACCGATGCCTGCCGACCACCCAGATAATTTGCGGTCCACCTTTTAAGGCATGGGGGAAGGGTAGACCCTTCCAGGTCTTGCAGTAACGTACCATGGTTGACCATATCAAAAGCTATCGGGGAATATGGATCTCCTATGTTAGCTGGTTTCCCAGGCTTTAGTAGCGGGACCACCTTTGCCATTTTCAATTTTTCGGGAATGACAATTAACCGATTCGCTTCATTACTATCTATTCTAGGTCGATGCAAAACTTCAGCAACTGCTCGATACTTAACTCGTCAATCGTTGATACCACGCAAAAGTACTTCAGGCTGGACATGTAGAGAGTTTTATGATGTTCAACTTCGAACTGAGCGCGAAACTCGAGCTAGACATACGAAGCGAGATATTTGCGAAGTACTAAATTTCTCCACACACCTAAAATACATATATCTCAAGATCTTTTTTTTAGCAAATAAGTTCTGGATTTGCTTTGTGTTTTGTTTTGTAGAAGAAATACGCTTAAAAAAAGGGTTAAAATTTAATGTTAAAAAACTTTTTTGAAGAGCTGATTTGAAGCCCTTTAGAATTTTTGTCAAAGATGAATATTTTTACTAAAACATGAAAATTTCTCAAAATTTTCCAATTTTGAGTTTAAATATCTACAATGATCATGATCGAAAATTCACACAAATATTTCCGAAATCTATTTCAAAATCCAGATACCTCAGAACTGCTACGCGATGTCTTGTTATGACCCTTGACCGCCATCTTCAAAGTGAGCCAAAAGAGGAAACATCTCCGTAAGCACTAATCATAGATAAGCATAAGAAGGGCCTAAGCAAATTGCATACAAAATTGGTAAACACCTTTGATTGTTCGCACCCGTTGAACCCTTTGTCAATTTATACTATCCTTCTCTTGCAGAAGAAGAAAGCAGACTAGCAAGGGATACACGATTCATAATGACCCTACATCGTTCTGGATACTGTAACAGGGTGAAATCTTATTTGTCTAGAGTCAACCCCGACACGCATAATGAGACGTGTCCCCAAATAACACATACCACCTTTTTGATTGTAATATGGAACCTACGCTCCTAGCGGAAAATTCCTCATGGTCCACTCTTGTTGAAGCTGCTAGTTTTCTTCGGCTTCCGTAAGAGGACTTTGATGGCAAATTGTGCGTGGTCGCACCCATTGAATGGGGCGAAGCACTGTTAACACAACAAGAACCACAAATAGCCTAGGCTAACCTTTTGAAAAAGAAACACATAGTTTTTATAAGAAAAGCGGTATTTTGGAGGGCCAGCTTCACACAGCAGCTCTTCAAAGCTCTTCCTCTTCACTGCATATTTCAATTTTTGCCACAATTTTCTTTAAAGTACCCCACAGTGGGGCGCCCATAACATTAGTAATAAGAAAAAGTTAATGTTTCACTTGGCGGCATGGGGCGCAGGTGCGCACACTTATTGTGCAATATTAAAGGATTTGTGAATAAAAGTTAAAAGTTACAGCCCCTTCACGTTCGCGTGAGTTTTTTTACTTAAGGTTTTGTATTGCTTTGCCTTTTACCGTTTGGCTTTGATTGTGATGCAATTTTTTTTGTTAAGCTTTTTTGACACATGCCATATACTGTTGGGGTTTGTTTGTTTGGCTTAACTGTAAGTAGGTAAGTTAAGTAAAGTCATTGACATTGAAAAATGATTTCGGTAAATTTGAATGTGAAATTACGCTTTGTTTTATTTTAGTGCTCTTCCAAGTTTTTTTGTTTAATTTATTTATGTAAATAAAATTTTAAGTAATCTAGGCATAAGCAGAGTCATGGCTCGAATACTGAAAGCGGCTTAACTTTTTTTAAGCTGTTTATGACATTCTTCCTGCTATTATGTTTATCTCGTCTCTTTATCTAATGATCTTTTGCTTCATATTTCCGTTATCTATCTCTCTATAACCTCTCTCAAATGTACGTCCTCCTGATTACATCATCCTCTTCATCATAACAAATGTATACCAAACTCTCCTACCCCAACCCTATGTTGTCTAGCTTATTCTTTCATTCTACCGAAGCATTGTAATCTCCAACTCTTTGGGTGAAGCTTATCTGCCAATTGACTTCGTCTTTCTTTTAATTTTTCTTTCAAATTGACTGCAAATAAACACAGCAACCCTGTTGGCGTAAAGTGAAAATCAAAGTGTGTGCTGTCAAAAAATAAGAAACAATATAAATAATAAAGCTCTAAGTGAGATAAATACAAAAAAAGTCACCCTCTGGGTACCAGAAATAGGTGATTTCCCCCCTGAAAACAAAATACGGTAAAAAACAATAGTGATTAAAAATAAAACACAAAAATAAAAGTGAGACTCCATATCGAAAATATAAACAAAGTAAAACAAGAAAAAAAAGAAAACAAACAAATATATACGTATACACAATTGGCGTAAATTTTGGTATGTAGATATTTTCACCCACGTCTAAAGGTAGGCACTATATTCCACCCGTCACCAGCTCGATGACTAATATTCTCCTTCATAAATAAGAGTTGCCAGTATACTCAAAATAAAAAATAATAATATCCACATAACTTAATAAACGTTAATAAATTAAAATATAATACAAAATAATAAATAAATAAATAATAATAGTTATAATAATAATAATAATAATAATAATAATAAAAATAATAATATTAATATAAGAATAAGCCAATATAAAATAAGTGAATAGCGAGTAAAATGCCACCTAACCGCACTCCTCCTAAGGGAGGAGGACCCCTGCTATTTCAGCAAACTCCAAATCAGCCACCAGCAACACAAGCTACCGCTGACCCAACCGACCCAATCCCAACCGCTCACCTCACAAACACAACAGCAACAAAACTCTGAGCTACAAAAAACTCTCACAATCCCTTCTGGGAGCGCCGGAAGTATTGAGCAGCAGATAGAGTTCCTTCAGCAACAATTGCAGCTACTCTATAGTCAGCAACAAGTCCCACCCACCCAAAAAGTCACAGTCAACGAATGGAAGAACGTACCACCCTCTAAACGACAACGCGAAAGCCCAGGTAAGAGTACAGAGTCAAAAAAACAGGCTAAGCTCGAACAATATTGGCTTGGTATGCGCCAAGTAAATGCCCCAGATACGGAAAATAGATTTTCCGTCCTTGAGGTCGAAGAATCAAGCCAACCCAAAGAGAAAGAACTGAAGCCTCCAACGATTTTCGTCGACAAAGTCAGTAATATATCTCCACTGATGAGTTTATTACAAGAAATTGCCTCAAACCCGTTTCACCTAAAGCTAATAGGTAACGAGCAAGGCAAAGTCCAGGCATCATCTCTCGATGCATACAAAACTATCGTGACCCAATTAGAACTAAAGAACACAGAGTTCTTTACATATAAATCAAACCAAGAACGTTCATATAAAATAGTTCTTAAAAATATGCACTTCTCGATAGATACCAAAGAAATCGTAGACGGACTTAAACATTTTGGCCACTCTGTTACTAACATATGGAACATAAAGCATAGAATCACCAAAAGCCGCTACCCATGTTCACAATTGAGCTCAAGCGCGACACCAACAATAAAGAGATTTACGAAATTTAAAGTCTCTTAAGGCGGTGACACAATGACATTTTTCATATAGATGCGTTTAACACAAGCTTATGCATTCCAATAACATCGCCACAATCAACCAAGATGTTGCGTTTGTAAATATGAAGGAACTTCAGACTTGGCAATTGAAGTTTAATACGCCTTGCCCATTCACATACACAATTTCGCGAAGCATTCTTGTAAACATTCTTCCTATACAAGAAAAATACTTGCTAACATATTTTGTGTCGTATTCGATTGTTATATTGTGAAAAATGTTAGAAAATTTACCAACCAGTGGGAAAAATAATTTCACTTGCAAAGTGTGCCAACACCCCTAGCCAAAGTAAATGTCAAATTCTTCTTCTTATGATTTGCTTGTAACAAAATTTGTGAGATGGCTAATTTTCAATATCAGATGGCGCCAGTGTCGCTCATTCTACCGTTCTCCATAAAAATGCGTGCAATCTACTCATAATGCATAAGCTTGTGTTAAACTCATCTATATGAAAAAGTGCTTATGTGTCGGGCTTTTACATTCAAAAATTGTTATCGAGCCCCCACACCCAAAGCGTGAAATACCCCAATGTGATAACTGCCAGCTCCCCAATATTGGCAACAATTGATAAAAATCTCACACCCACAGCTAAGCATTGTAGCCTTTATAATCGGAAGACTAATTGGGAGTACTTGCGATCTATGATCTCGTCTAATATTGACTTAAAACTATCGCTGAAATCCGACGAAGACATGGCTGAAGCAGTCGAACACTTAACAGGTGTATTCAAAAAGCTACATGGAACTCAACTCCCACCCTCAGCAGGCAAAAAAACATGGGCGTTACCCACGAAGTAAAAGCCAAGCTTAAAGAAAAGCGGATCGCACGGAAAAGGTGGCAGCAAACCCGGCATCCCGATGACAAGAAACGGTTGAATGCATTAACTAATGAACTTAAATCCATCCTTAATATGGAGCGCAACAGAGAAATTCAACAATACCTCAGTAATATTGATACAACAACTGCAACTGATTACTCCCTTTGGAAAGCGATTAGCAAGCTTAAGAGGAGAGAATAACGAATGGGCAAAAAGTGATGTTGAAAAAGTAAATACTTTCGCACGCCACCTAAAACTAATATTCATCCGGCATGATACTGAACCCCCACTAAGAATAACTAAGGAAGTGGAAACTACCTTAGGTCATCCATATCACATGGACCCACCCATAAAATAATTCTCAATATCGGAGGTAAAAACCGTAGTTGCAAAATTCGAGCCAAAAAAAGCTCCGGGTTACGACCTTATCAATGGAACTATTCAAAAAAATTTACCCCACGAAGGCTTACAATTCTTGACAAAATTGGTTAATGCTGTACTAGAAACTCAATTCATACCCCCACAGTGGAAAGTTTCGCAGATTAAAATGATTCTGAAACACGGAAAACCAGCTGATACATTTGCATCTTACAGAACTATTACTCTGCTGCCTGTCTTCCCAAAAGTCATGGAAGTTCTCATCCTTAAAATACTCTTGCCCATAATACTTAGAAAAGCGTAAAATCATACCCAATCACCAGTTTGGCTTCAGACGAGGGCACGGAACAATTGAGCAGTTCCACAGACTCACCGAGCAAATATACGATGCTTTTGAGAAGAAAATATACTACACAGCTGCTTTTCTAGATATTTCACAAGCTTTTGATCGCGTATGGCATGACGGACTTCTCTATAAAGCAAAATACACCCTCCCTATAAACTATTTCTTATTTATACAATCATATCTAAAAGATCGTTATTTCTTCGTTAAATAAGGTGTGGAGCAGACTACCCTTTATGAGTGCTTAGCAGGCGTCCCGCAAGCCAGTGTAATGGGCCCAATACTTTATCTACTTTACACATATGACCAATAGCCGAGGCGTCACTATAGGTACGTTTGCCAATGATACTGCAGTGCTGGCCGTTGATTATAAACCTAGCGTGGCTTCACTCAAGCTCCAAGGAAGTTTAAATAAAACAAGTAAGGAAGATTAAGTTCGGGTGTAACCGAACATTACATACTCAGTTAGAGCTATGGTGACAACATAAGGGAAAATAAGAATGTAGGAAAATGAACCGAGGGAAACCCTGAAATGTGTTTGTATGACATGTGTATCAAATGAAAGGCATTAAAGAGTATTTTATGAGGGAGTGGGCCATAGTTCTATAGGAGGACGCCATTTAGGGATATATCCATAAAGGTGGATCGGGTTGACTCTAGAATGCGTTTGTACGATATGGGTATCAAATGAAAGGTGTTAATGAGTATTTTAAAAGAGAGTAACCCTTAGTTCCATAGGTGGACGTCGTTTCGAGATATCGCCAAAAAAGGTGGACCAGGGGTGACCCTAGAATTTGTTTGTACGATATGGGTATCAAATGAAAGGGGTTAATGAATATTTTAAAAGGGAGCGGGCCTTAGTTCTATAGGTGGACGCCTTTTCGAGATATCGCCATAAAGGTGGACCAGGGGTGACTCTAGAATGCGTTTGTACAATATGGGTATCAAACGAAAGGTGTTAATGAGTATTTCACAAGGGCGTGGGGTTTAGTTCTATAGGTGGACGTCTTTTCGAGATATTGCCATTAAGGTGGACCAGGTGTGACTCTAGAATGTGTTTGTACGATACGGGTATCAAATTAAAGGTATTAATGATGGTTTTAAAAGGGAGTGGTGGTAGTTGTTTAGGTGGTCGCCTTTTCGAGATATCGGCATTAAGATGGACCAGGGGTGACTCTAGAATGCGTTTGTACAATATGGGTATCAAACGAAAGGTGCTAATGAGTATTTCAAAAGGTCGTGGGGCTTAGTTCTATAGGTGGACGCCTTTTCGAGATATCGCCATAAAGGTGGACCAGGGGTGACTCTTTAAAAGGGAGTGGTGGTAGTTGTATATGTGAAGGCGTTTTCCAGATATCGACCAAAATGTGGACCAGGGTGGCCCAGAACATCATCTGTTCGATACCGCTAATTTATTAATATACATAATGCCACGAACAGTATTCCTGCCAAGATTTCAAGGATTTTTTTATTTCGCCCTGTAGAACTTTTTCATTTCATTCTACTTAATATGGTGGGTGTCACACCCATTGTACAAAGTTTTTTTCTAAAGTTATATTTTGCGTCAATAAACCAATACAATTACCATGCTCCATCCCTTTTTTCGTATTTGGTATAGAATTATGGCATTTTTTTCGTGTTTGGTAATTTTCCATATCGAAAAAGTGTGCGTGGTCATAATCGGATTTCGGCCATTTTTTATACCAATACAAAGTGAGTTCAGATAAGTACGTGAATTAAGTTCATTAAAGATATATCGGTTTTTGCTCAAGTTATTGTGTTAACGGCCATGCGGAAAGACAGACGGACGACTGTGTATAAAAACTGGGCGTGGCATCAACCGATTTCGCCCATTTTCACAGAAAACAGTTAGCTTCATAAAATCTATGCTCCTACCAAATTTTAGAAGGATTGGTTAAGTTTTGTTCGACTTATGGCGTTAAAATTATCGTAGACAAATTAAATGAAAAAGGGCGGAGCCACGCCCATTTTGAAATTTTCTTTTATTTTTGTATTTTGTTGCACCATATCATTACCGGAGTTGAATGTTGACATAATTTACTTATATACTGTAAAGATATTAACTTTTCTTTTAAAATTTGAATTAAAAAATTTTTTTTTTAAAAAGTGGGCGTGGTAGTTCTCCGATTTTGCTAATTTTTATTAAGCGGACATATAGTAATAAGAGTAATGTTCCTGCCAAATTTCATCATGATATCTTCGACGACTGCCAAATTACAGCTTGCAAAAATTTTAAATTACCTTCTTTTAAAAGTGGGCGGTGCCACGCCCATTGTCCAAAATTTTACTAGTTTTCTATTCTGCAGCATAAGTTAAACTCATCTACCAAGTTTCGTCGCTTTAGCTGTCTTTTGTAATGAATTATCGCACTTTTTCGGTTTTTCGAAATTTTCGATATCGAAAAAGTGGGCGTGGATATAGTCCGATACTGTTCATTTTAAATAGCGATCTGAGATGAGTGCTCAGGAACCTACATACCAAATTTCATCAAGATACCTCAAAATTTACTCAAGTTATCGTGTTAACGGACGGACGGACGGACGGACATGGCTCAATCAAATTTTTTTTCGATCCTGATTATTTTGATATATGGAAGTCTATATCTATCTCGATTCCTTTATATATGTACAACCAACCGTTATCCAATCAAACTTAATATACTCTGTGAGCTCTGCTCAACTGAGTATAATTACACAATGGCTGAAGGAATGGAGGATCAAATGCAATGAATTAAAATGCATTCAAATGACGTTTACTACCAGACGTAACACTTGCCCATCCGTTAAACTCAACGATATTTATATACCACAAAGTGACGAAACAAAGTACCTTGGTATGCACCTCGACAGAAAATTAACTTGGAGGACCCAAATATTCAACAAAAGAAAATCCCTTGGTGTCAAACTAAGAAGTCTGGGTGCGGTGAAATAACTCCCAAATTAAATAACTCCCAGGAAATAACCCCCAATGAAATAACTCCCAACTTTAATAAATGAAATAACTCCCAAAGAAGGAAACGAAATAACTCCCAAATGAAATAAGTCCCAAAAAATTAAATAAATCCCAAATCAAAATTTGAATTTGAAGTGGTATTTTTATACTATATAATCAGTTGCAATGAGATTTGAAAAATACAGCAAACTATTATGTACATATGTAAAAGTTACAGTTAAAAGAAAACTTGAATAGTGTCGTCGAAATAAACGTAATTTATTTTAAAAACTCGCATTTTTTTTATGAAATTAACTTAATTTATTAAAAGAAAAAAATAAAAGGAACAAGAATTACTGTGCAACGCCCGATTTTTTATTCCAAATTTTTTTTTTTTTTTGTAAAATAAATAAATAGAGTTGAATGAAAAAGGTCCAATTTTCTCGTTGGAACTATTTAAAGATTTTTCATTCGTTGGAACAACTTAAAGCATCTGTTACCAACAAGCAAGCAGTGAATTAGATAAAATGGCTGTATGCTTGTGTTCGCGGAAAGTAAAAAATAAATCGTTTAATTGTACAATAAAACGCAAATTTAAATAAATGAAAATAGTTGATTGTGGTTTTATAAATATTATAAAGTGTACTTAAGTATAAAATTCTTGTGAAAGTCTTCGTATGTAGATAAAAAGTGATAGTTATACCATGGTAAATTTAACTACTAATTACTAGTAAATGTTTAATAACAATTAAAAATTACTTACTGATTCTCGTTGGGGAATTCCCTGAGAACCTATGTTTCAAAGTTCAAACCCCTTTGGTTTACGAATAAAACCAATTGGTTCCTTAATGTATAGCCGACCCATAGAAACTCTTAGAAGAACGTCAAAGTTTGATAAAATTGTATTATTAAGAAAATGAAATAACTCCCAATCTCAAAAAATTATGAAATAACTCCCAAAGAAATTTTATTGGGGATAATTTCCTTTGGGATAATTTCCTTTGGGAGTTATTTCATTATGAAATAATTACCAGCAAAATTTATGAAATAAGTCCCAATTAATTGGGAGCTATTTCATAATGAAATAAGTCCCAAATTGTAAGAAAAATATTTGGGAGTTATTTAATTTTTTTGTTGGGAGTTATTGCATTTGGGATATATTTCACTGCATCAGAAGTCTGTACTGGATTATGAACCGAAATTCACAATTATCAGTTGATAACAATACCCTGCTTTACTCAGTCATCATAAAACCCATTTGGACATATGGAAAACAACTTTGGGGAACTGTAGCAAACTCAAACACAGAAATTCTCCTAAGATTCCAATCGAAAACCCTTAGAATGATTGTAAACGCACCTTACTACGGGACTAACAATCAGCTACACCGGGATCTAAAGGTTCCAACAATAGCAGAAGAAATCAAAAACTATGCTATTTCATACAACAATAACACGAGGCTTCTAATTCATCCAAACCCATTCATTCTAGCCCTGCCAGCAAGACCAACTAATTTCACGCGCCTGAAAAGAAAGTCAATCACAGATCTTCTACACTGATGAATTATTAAAAAAATTGATGCACTACGCAATCCATCCATGCCCATTATTAAGTTTAATTAATTGTGAATTACTTTTAAAAAACCAAAAATTTGTTAGATGTATTCTATGTATACAGTTGGCAAATATATTGGATGCTAAAAAAAATTGACGGGACGGGAGCTAGATGTTCTACACCGACTCCGAACGGCATCTACAAGACAGACGAGTTCTCATTAAGAAGCTTGCCATGTCGGAAATACACGCGCAGTGTTTGACAAAGCCGCCGCAACCATGGTTCATTCGCAAACACCCTGTTAGTTGTGTGGTTTTTATATGGATATGGGGCGGAACTGCCTGATGCTACTCATGCGTTCTATGTATACCTCCCGCGATCGGCACATGGTGTCGCTGATGCATGAGTCTCCTTATCAGACTCGCATAGTATCGCGAGACTTTGAGAAAGTTTATGACCTATTCAACTAAAAGCTTTCCCCGCCCAGGGCTTCCACTCAAAAGTTTCCACCCTGATCTCGAAGCCAAGCATCATCTGTTGGTGACTTAGGGGCTGATATTTTTCTAACTTCTGCTGCTGAGCCTCCTTCATAGATTTCGTTTCATTCTCAAAAGGAATGGCCACGTCTATCACTGTGATGCGGCTGCAACTTCGCTTGATGATGTGAGGTCTTAAAAAGACACCCGCTGAAGCGCTCTGTTCTTCTGTTAACCCCAACGATCCCGGGACATCTCAGAGTCATCTTTTGTATCTTTCGGTGGCAGGAGTATCAGGCGTAGGCGTTATACAAGGCGCCAGGCGTAAGTTTGAAGGAAGTAGTTTTTTTTTTATACAAGTCTCCTCATAGTGGGTATTCCTAGATGGTCAAAATGTACTTCTGCTTCCAATGGCCGGCCAGGTTGGCGGTGAACTAAGAAATGGTGATGGGCAACCAGAGGCTGGGTAAATTCAATTCCATTACACTACCCATTATATTTTTCAGTAATTGGAAAAAGTAATCAATTCTCCTCCACAGCAAAGGAATTGATACATTTCAACTCTTCAAAACACAAAAAAAAAAAAAACAAAAAAAATACCAAAAGTTTCGTCGCGTTTTTGAGGCTCGAGTACAAAAAATTATTTCTTCCTAATTGAAAAAAAAAAACTTTGCGCAATTGTAATTTCTTTCCCATTACTTTTGAAAGGAATTGCAAATGTAATCGAGAATTTTCCAATTACATTAAAATGAATGGAAAAAGTACTTTCAAATTTCCCATTCTATTCCTCAAAGGAATTGCGAAAGTAATTGAAAAACGACAAGTTAGTTTGTGTATAGGAACTTACTCTGGTTGATGTGGGTGACTTTTCGGGTCACATTTTTCATTATTTCATCAGATTTTTCCTGTGAGTGGTGACTGCAAGCATTTGAAAATACTAGTGAATATAAAATCATTATCCTCTTAAAGTTCCCAGCTAAGTTAGGCATCTCCTTTCCTTCCTCCGCTGTCAAAGGGCGGTGGCTATAGGAAAGCAGCATCCATTTTAATTTTCTTTGATACATTCAGCTGGCATAACGTAAACACTATCAATGTTCCGGAAAACTTTTTTCTCGTATTCTTGACCTTTTGATCCCCCCATAATTGCCTGCTCTGAACAATGTTGTAATAAATAATATTAGAGCAGACAATGAAAAGTCGTCCGTATAAAAGCGTTTGGAGTGAAGTGTAACGTAAGGTATAGCAGCACCAGGTGCTACTACATTTGTCAATGCCAAATGCTTTTTTATATTTAAAAGTTTGGTTAAAAATTATGCATCGTTTTGCCTCCTTGTTTAAATGTTCAGTGGTCAGATGTTTTTATGTGCATCATTGATTTTAAGTCGAGATATTTGCATTTCCACCTCCTCACAATACGATGTTTGTCCTGGTACCAGGTCCAATGGCTATGTTAGACAGTTCATCATCTCTCTCGCTTTGCAGTGAGGCGTTACGCAATATTTGTGAGTTTTTAGGTAATGGTATCCCCATTATTCCTATCATACCTACCTTAGAATATATATGTACATAAAATGCACGAGTGTTTATGACTAAACTCCTCCTAAAAACTGGGCCCATTTTAATGAACATTTTTTTATATGTTCAAGGAGAATTGTGGATGCTTTAGATTCACAACTTGGTACGTTTTCTTTCTTATTTTCCCGGGAAATTAACCAGGGCCGACATATTTTAAACAAAATTAATTTATGGAGCAATTTCCTTGTAATTTCTTTGCGGCGTTTTCGACGATTTTTCCAGTCAAAAATGCTTGCCACATTGTTTAAGCAAGCAACAATTGGCGAAAATAGTTTTTCTGAAAAATCGGTTGTATGGGACACCAAAATACACTCGCTATATTAATTTCAAGATATCTCAAAAATTGAGGTACTAGTTTGCGTTCAAACAGACAGACGGATAGCAACAGTTTCTTATCCTGATCATTTCGGTATGCTTATTTGTTTGTTTTTCTTTAAGGACTTACAATTTCCGAGAACCAGATCGAACTTTATATATCATTTAATTTTCATGAAAGGTACAAAAAGGAGAAACAAATATTTGAATAGATTTTGCATTATGCAAAAGGTTTGCTGCTAGACACTCTCGGCATTGCAACCGGTAAAAGTAGGAAGAAGCGTCGAATGACAGAATGAAGAGGCAACATTCGGCGGAAGGCGACAAGTCTGAAAGGACCAGTTCCAGAACCGCGGGCAGGGCAGCCGCATAGACAAGATAAGTAGGACTAAAGCTGTAGGACAGGTGGCCCCAATAGCGAGCAACTACCTCGAAAGCTGCATGTCGGAGGAAGGATATCAAAAGTGGCGAAATGCCAACTAGGGAAGTAGGAGATAAGCCAAATGGAGATAAAGCTAAGACTCCGGCTTTTCCCGAGTAGATGAATGATGTGGCAAGGTAGTCACTTACTTTGGCGCTGGTTGGTTGTTGGAATCCTTCCGGACAGATAGTCATATGAAAGGTGGAGATCTGTAGAAAGGGGGCTTATTAACTTAATGTCTAAGATGATACAGGAACAACCACGTAAGGCCCTGGTGTGAAGATTGTAGCGCCCGAGAGCTTGCTGTGGCTGGAGGAAGTGGGTCCTAACGACCAAATCCAAGGCACGAACGCGAAGTTCGAGGTGATGGATAAAGCGAAAATCCACACGGTACCAAAAGTTAAATTATGGATACCATGCATGCTGAAGTTGGAGGATACACTGCGACTTCTGCAGAATCAGATTCCAAATATACCGACACAGGATTGGACATTGGGATCACTACATTTATTTCCATTGTGCTGCAATATCACTAGGCTCAGCGTTGTGATTCTAGCTTACCTGACATATATTTAAAAATTAATTAAAAGAGTCTGTAAAGTCCTTAGCTAATACGAAAAAACACAATGATAATTTATCCATCGCCTTTGGCGATAAAACTCTGGTGACCCGAAGACATGCGTGAGCGGTTTTTGCCGACAATTTTGAATGCCCGGAATTTTTCATTCCCCGGATGAGGGGAACATAGACATATACATGACGTGTGACCCGTTACCATCACCCCACAGAGGTTGAAGAAGCCATAAAAAAGCTAAACCTTCTAAATCAATAGGTCCAAATGGAGTAGTGCTATGCCAATGATAAAACATCTTGGCGCTGGGGGAGAAAGCTACCTGACGCACGTCTTCAAGAAACCGGCTAACGAAGGTGAGTTATAACGACCGGAATCACTCCGTTCGTCAGTAGCGAAGACATTGGACACTTTCCTGCTCCGTCAGTTTAGTGCGAAACTTCGTCTTGCCACTCATCACCATGGCTTTCGCAAAATACATAGCACTACCAGCACTGTCAAAAGCCTTTGACACAGTCAACCACGGTACTATACTCCAAGATATAGAAGATTCACCCTTTCCCCTTTTTATACTGCAAATTATCTGAACCTAGCCGACCAAATCCACGGTCGCTGCTTTGCGACGTGGACTGTTGGACGTTCACGTCGATGGTGTTGCGCTAACGATTGTTAGACGTTAAAATATATTAGGAGTAACATTCGGTCACACTCTCAGCTTCAAGGCATATGCCATCGAAGTTGTACCTAAAGTGAAAACCGCAACAAAGTCCTCAAGTAGTTTGCCAGTAGCACTTGGGGGAAAGGTGAAGAAACTTTTCTAGCCACGTACAAACCAATTGGCCGGCCACTCAACACCAAATGTAAACTACGATGATACAATCTTACCATAATCTTCCTCATATATGGCGACAAGAACTGAATTTCAAGTCATTGAAGGTAGTGCTTGTGTTTTAAAAATATTTTCTTATGGTCCAAAAAGTCACTATGGCCTCATCAAATCACCGTTTGAACCGCAAAAATATTTTTTACACTAAGAATTTTTCAATTACTTTTGCAATTCCTTTGAGGAATGGGAAATTATAAATTATTTTGGCATTCCTTCGAATGTAATTGAAAAATTTTAAATTACATTAAAAATTCCTTACGAACTTGGGTAGAAATTGCAAAAAAACGAAATTACTTTTGATATTTTTTTTGAGGAATTGAAATGGAATCAATTCATTTGCTGTGGAGGAAAGGAATTGATTACTTTCCTCAAGTACATGTAATGGGGAATCGACGTGTATTTGTTACCTAAAGTAATCATTACTACCCAGCTCTGTGGGCAGCATACCGTTCTCTTGACCAGAACAGTACTGATGTGATTGCCAGACTGGATTTAAAATGCTTTGGGGAAGGTGAAGTGATGTGATATTATGGGCCTAGAGTGATGTTATCACATGATTTAATTTCATTTGATTTTAAGGCGATTATGTAGTGTGATGTGGTGTTTTTTATCTTTTTTGTATGATTTATACGTATCATGCTTCAATGTAATTTAAGGAAATGCAGAGCGAGATGATTTTATATTATCTAAGTTGAGACAAAGTCATATAGGTGGAAATGAGTAACGGCCGATGGCAGCCGATTTGGGTCTAAGTATATGAGAATGTGGTATACATGGCTTTTCATGACATCATGTGGTGACTTGTATTTGGTGAAAATTTATGAGTATCGATATAGTCACTACACTATTCCAGCCCCTTTACAATGTGCTTTTATACGATCCGATGTGATAAATACTGAAGAGATGCGATGTTATATTGGAGCATGACTTGAAAGATACTTGGTAAATTTATTTATAGAAATTGTTTTAAAATAATTTGAGGAGATAAAGTGTTGTGCTGAGCAACAGTGTCGCGGGGGTAATGACATCAAATCTGCTAGACTATTGAGATGATTTGTTGTTTGATATCTGAAGAAATATAAGATGATACTTTTACATATGATTGATAGTAAGTAATATTTAAGAAAAATCAACGAGAAGAAGTAAGATATTATATTTGCTGCGATTAGCTATACGATGATTTGATATGTGATGTGTGCATGAATGCCAGATGATATTATCACGTTCATACTTACTAATGTCATATCGCATCCTACCTTATTATGATCTTTATGTCATATACAAACAAAAACCAAAAACCCAGGGGGTAGTGAGTGGTCTGATCATGTTAAAGGACTACACTTCTGCCCGCAACATTTACCTCACCTAAGAGATTTCATGAAGTTGTTAAAGTGAGCTGATAATTCATTTTTATAATGTATTTTATAGCCTTTAAACAAGAATAATAAAATTTTTATATAACGGTAGCGATAACGAGAAAAGTAGCCCTTTGGAAAATCGCTTATGAACTTAAAGACATAGCTAAAAGTTTATACTTATGTAAATACATATAAAACCATTAGCAGATACTTAAAAATAAAATATAAAAAAATAAAAACGTACTCCATATATTACAGGAAATGTAATAAATATTGTTGTAACCTGTAGTTCATTATATTTAACCACTCCGAAGGTAGATCCATCAATTTTATGAATACACAAACAAATGGCCAATGATAAGCAAAGAAACAAATCATATTAAGTAGGTGATAAATGTAGATGGAAACGAGTACCAGGCAATAACATTATAGTCATTCCCAATACCATTTCCATTAACATTATCAGCAACGAAGGCTGCAAGAGATGTGAAGTAAAAGTAAAAAGAAGTAAAAAAGGAGAAACTTTGTATGCAATCGAGTTTATAAATATTACCATAAGTACAGACATTACTGGGTATGTTATATGTAGTTACGTTTGTACATATTATATATGGGGTATTCCATCCCATTTAGACCAATTTTGAACCCGACCCCTTTAGAATTGGCTGAAAGTTTTTCTTCTTTTTCTAGCTTACGAAAGGCTATAACTTTTTCAAAAATTGACCGTTTGGGATCTTTTTTTTAAAATTTTTTTAAAAATTTGTTTTTAAATGTACTTTTCGAAAAAAATACAAAAAAATTTTTAAAGTTTGTTTTTTTTTTTTTTTTAATTTTTCAGTTTTTCGAGATTTTCCGAATTTCGCCATTTTTTTTTTCTCATAAAAAACTTCAATCAATTCTGCAATCATCCCCACTAATCCCGGAGTGGGCCGAGTTTTTTTATATTTTTTTTTTATTTAATTGAAAAAAAAAAAAAATTTCTAAAATAAAAATTTTTTTTTATCAATTTTATTTATATCACAAAAAAATGTAAGAAAATGATTTTTAAGTATTCTTTTCTTTATATATTATGGTAATCTACGATTAAAATGACTCGCTTTCGCTGTCCAGCAACTGCATTAGGTCGGTATACACATACATTCGTATGCGTACCACGGCTGTCGATAGATATAGACTAAAGGGTTGCAAAAATTAACTCATTGCTATGAATGCACCACATTGCAAAGGTCCGTGTGATGGTATTGGTGGCATTATCAAACGATATGCGGCAAGAGCAAGTCTACAACTCTCGGTTGACAATCAAATAACGACACCTGAAGGACTTTTTAAATGGACTTCTGATCCGGACAACTTGCCAAACATTACAGTCAAGTTTTCCCCAGAAGATGATTATAATACAGCAGTAAAAGATTTGAATGAAAGATTTTTGAAAACAAAACCGACTACAGGAACTCAACAATTACATTGCATAATTCCTGACAAAAACGGTTGTTTGTATGTTAAAAACTTTTCAAATTCAGAAGAACAAAGGATTTGTAAAATATTTAAACGCCAGAAAATAAAATCATAATTTGCTACATTATTTTTAGAAAACTTACATGTTTACAGTGTCAGTCATTAATCCTGGTTATTTTAATCGTTGATTACCATAATGTAAAAGAAAAGAATACTTAAAAATCATTTTCTTACATTTTTTGTTATATAAACAAAATTGATAAAAAAAATTTTATTTTTGAAAATTTTTTTTTCAATTAAATAAAAAAAAAAAAATAAAAAAAATCGGCCCACTCCGGGATTAGAGGGGATGATTGCAGAATTGATTGGTTTTTTATGAGAAAAAAAAAAAAAAATGGCGAAATTCGAAAAATCTCGAAAAACTAAAAAATTAAAAAAAAAAACTTTAAAAAATTTTTTATATTTTTTCCGAAAAGTACATTTAAAAACAAATTTAAAAAAAAAGATCGCAAACGGTCAATTTTTGAAAAAGTTATAGCATTATGAAAACAAAAACGGTGTTTTTTTTTTAAATTCATAACTTTTTTTGAGTTGGATGAAAAAATTTGAAAAAATTCTGAAAAACGTCTTTCGTAAGCTAGAAAAAGAAGAAAAACTTTGAGCCAATTCTAAAGGGGTCGGGTTCAAATTTGGTCGAAATGGGATAGAATACCACATATACATATTTGTTGTACATACATATATACATATTTGCTTACGTTTACATTTGGCTACTAGCAAGCGCCGAGTGTCTTTGACATTTTTTATGTTTACGTCAAATGTTAGTGCTGACAGATGATGAAATATCAATATTTTTGCAATCAATCAAAATATCAAGCGCATAACAAATGTATAACAAGCACAAAAGAAAAGAAGAGAAATTTACATATACATTCAATAGCAGTTAGCATTCAATGACTCAGCGCACAAATCAGTGAAGCAAGTAAACAAGCAGTTATGATGCCAAAAGAATATTTGCATATTTCGTCTATGTATGTATGTATTTATGTTTGAACTATGTTAGCATATGACACAGAATTATGATGGCGTTGAAAATGGTGATGTCAATGAGTTTGTCAGTTGGGAATATGAAAGAATTTGCTTTTGCCGGAGCACTCACACAAATGTGGAAGATATATGGTCATATATGGGGAAATTCGCCAAACTTTGGTTTTTTGGAGAAAAAAAATTTTTTTTTGAAACATGGTATCACCCAAATATCTTTTTGTTAGGAACATTGAGGGGTAAATTGGAGCTATAGAGCATCACCGTGACTCGTCTTGCATAATGCCTCAAGGAGATATAGTCAAAAGATCGAGCAAAATATATATAAATTGAGGTCGTAATGTTAAACATACATTTATTTCAACACTTCTGTATCGATTAAATCGAAATTTTAACAAAATATGGAGATATATGCAGATGTTAGCTATGTAAAATTTTTTTGATACACAAGACCCGGTTTTGTAGATATCGGTAAAAATATAAAACCGAATAACCGCCAAATATTTTTTACTGCAAAGTTTGCAACACATTTATTTTGATACCATTCTCTCGATTCTTTTGAAACTTTAAAAACATATAGATATGTGAACGAAGTATGTTCAGGTAAACAAGTTTTAATATCCGAGATCCGGTTTTGGAGATATTGATAAAAATATAAACCCTGAAAACCTTAAATTTTTTCACTGATTAAAACACAATCGGAAGAAATTTTATCAGGATGTACATATCTATGTGGGGTATATTTAGGTAAAATTTTGTTGATTACCCGGTTGATAAAACCGTGTTTCGGGGTTTTAGAGATATCGGCAAAAATATGAAACAGGGTAACCGTCAAATATTTCATACCCGTTTGTTAATTTTTTTCTCTACACCACAGTAGTATACCATTAATTGCCTCATCTTGGAATAATCGCTCAAGGAAAGTTTTTGATGTTTGTACATGGGGCAAATATACGAAATTTTCGCCAAAAATTGGCAATCGTCAAAAAGTGTAGAAAAAAAAAATTATTATTATTATTTTTTTTTAATTTCTGTACCAAATTTGTGTTTATTTTCATTTACTTTTAAATAAAACCTGGTTTAAAAAAATACAAAAAAAAATTTTTTCTGCACTTTTTGACGATTGCCAATTTTTGGCAAAATTTCGTATATTTTCCCCATGTACAAACATCAATAAATTACCTTGCGTGAATATTCCAAGATGAGGCAATTGATGGTATACTACTGTGGTGTAGAGAAAAAATTATCAAACGGGTATGAAGTGAAAAAAAAAATAAAATTGTAGCTGTGCACACGAAAAAACATGCTCCTGAAAAAAATGTACGCAACCAAGTGCTTCCACTTTTCTGCCTCTACCCTCAAAACTGAAAGGGGCACATCGAATTTGAAGCCCCCCGTATTTTTAGTCCCTGATAAGCTATTATCGTGCATAATCCAAATTTCAATACTCAGTTGCCTCAAAAAGCTATAAGCAAAAAACTGTCAATATTGAAAATGGCAAAAAAAGGATCGCTATTTTGATTGATGATAGTTTTGAGTATTGGAAGGGCACATTAATTTTGCTCATACTTTTAGAATCTCCGTCTCAAAAACAACATTCAGTTTGAATTCCATGGCGTTTCAGCAATGCCTCAAAATTTTATTGAAAAAATTAAAAAAAAAAATCAAGGGTATCGCTTGAAAAAGTGTAAAAATCGACGTTTCTTACATTTCGAAGTTCTGCAAAAACTTACTATCAACTTTCTTGATTTTTAAAATCATCAGGCCGGATAGTGAAAAGGTCAAGCTTAATGCCCTTGTACTTTTTTCTGGCCTTAAGTTTTTTGCCCGTGTATAAAAAGTAAAAGTTTTTGGGATTTGCCCATATGTATGCATGCAACTCAATTGAATCTGGATCTACGTATAAGAATGCATATATAAAGCTACAGAAAAAAAAAAGCCCATTGAACATAAAAATTTGTATTTTAATGACGCCAAAAGGCATTTGGAACATAATTAGAGAGTATAAATATAAAAGTAACTGGGCCAATAAACTTAGCTTCATGTGATTTAACTTTGGCACCAAAAACTCTGGCTAAGCGATATATAAATATGATAGGTTAAGTGGCAACATGGCCAAAGGTATCATAGTTAGAAAAACAGCTTAAAATAACTATAAATGGTTATATGCAAATTTTAAATTTTTTATTAAAAACCAGCCAATTGCACGCAAACATATTCTACCTGAAAAGACGCAACATTTTTGATGTGTAAAAATCCTGAGTTACTGATATTTTGTGGACTAGTTATTGGTTTGTTATAGGAAAGCTATCGATTTATTATGAACTACCTATTTATAGAAAAGTTATTGTTATGTTATCAAAAAGTAATCAACCAGTTACCGATTTGTTATCAAAGAGTTATAATTATAAAAATGTTGTCGATTTTCTATAGGATTGTTACCAATTTGTTATCGGTGTATTATCGAAAAGGTGTTGATTTGTTTATGAGGTGGGTTATGTCGAAGGCTGAGGTTGCACTCAGTCAATGCAGGGTACAGTAAAGGTCCCACAAATCCCCTGTTAATAAGAACATAATATTTATATGCTAATGCCGTATGCACACACACACGCACGGCTTGATTGATAGGGACGACACCAACTTTCCATACCAAGACAGTGGCTGGACAGAAATGGCCTGACGTAGCAGTGCGCGACAGACGGAGTAGATGAGGATGGACGGTGTCGGACGTTTTCCTAATAGATGATTGGAGATCAGCCAACAGCTGCAGCAGGGAATCAGCACAGAAACAGCCGAACGGTGAGGTGGTAGCGACGGCCACAATTGGGCAATAGCGCGACGGAGCGCGTGCCAGTGGCGTAGTCAGAGAAGAATATCGGTTCCACGGTTGGGCTTGATTACCTTTAAAGACGACTAACTGCTGCGGCTTCTACTGGGCGGATGCTGTCGGTATTGGAGGCTTCCCGTAGGCGACGCTACCTGCGAGGAATATCAGTGGCGGCTGCGAGGAATCAGTTAAAGTTAGTGCTGGCTCGCTAGCTGGACACCAACCTGATGGATCGGTCTACGGCTGGAGCTAGGGCTGAGCGAAAAGGGTCGGGTGGCCATAAGGCGGCGAGCCCCCTTCGCTTGACTTGGACACGGACGTGATAACCTTAAAGGCGCGGTCCGTTGCCGTCCCAAGCGAAGGGTCACCCGTTCCAAGACGCACCCCTTCCACTCCGGTGGTAGGATTAGCTCACTCGCTGTTCACCACTGCCTTCATTACTGCGCGGTGGCAGAGTTGAATGCGGGGTTATACCAGGCGGAAGTCTGTAGGCCGATTCGTAGGCTGAGGGGAAGTGCGCCTTAAATGCACAGCGGTAGCCCCTTAAGCTGACGAATCGGTCTACTGCAGGAGTCAGGCTTCTCAGTCGTTTGGCCGTACGGCCTCAAGCCCAGTTTCTCTTAGCTTGTGCACGGACGTGATAGCCTTAAAGGCGTACCGATTCATTTAAGAAGTTTATTTTCCGAAACGGTTGATTTTTAGAACCGTTTACTTTTAGAAAGATTTTGGAATCGGTTTCTTTTTTGGAACTGATTCATTATTGAAATCTGTTTCTCATTGGAACCGGTTCAATGGTGCAAACCGTTTCTTACTGGAGCCGATTACCTTTTGGAATCGATTTCATTTTGGAACCGGATACCTTTTTGTAGTTTTTCATTTATTTTGAAACCGGTTCGTTTCAGAATCATCCCGCCGCCGATAATGTAGTTTAGTAGCATCTGCTTTTGAACACTACTTTGCCTTGTTCTCTATATTGGCAATGTCATACATAACTACTCCCACATACTTTCAAACACATACTCACACACACTTGTACATCCAGCAATATATGCACTGTTTTTTCTTAACATTTCTTTTATTTCTATTTGTTTGGTAATTAAGGCCATGCCGCTTTAATTTATAACCACAATTGATTTGATTTCTCATTGCATCATTACGTAATTCGTGATACGGTTAAGTGAATAAATAAATTTGTCTAGCATTTGATTTATAGCCAATTGTTAATGATTATATAAGATGTTGGTATATTTTTTGTTGACATTTATCCGGCTATAACTTTAATGTTTGGGTTTTATAAAAAAAAAAAAATTCTTGTAGAAGCTAATTTTTTGTCGCTTCTGTACGAAAAGTAATTGTTATAAATAGCCGAAATAATTAATTTTGATTTCAAATTAAAACTTTGTGTCTAAAATTAAACCCCTATTAATGTACTAAGATCTATATGGCGCTGTTTGCACACGGATTGTCATTGATTGGAGAAATGATTGTCTACTTTACCTTTCCTTACTTTGATTTGGTGGCAGTTTCTTAATCATTTGACTCAAATCTTTTCAGTGATACGTGAATCCTATCTACTTATTTATATTTAGTATTAGTTGGTTATATTAGATTAAATATTAAAGGACTTTGGAAAATCATATTGATGTATCGTGGTAACGCTTCCGCTGTAGGGTAGTGTGTTGGCCCTACTATTAAAAGGTCCTCGACTCAAATGACAGGAACAAGTCACATCTAACTAATCAAAAAATTGTTTTAAAACCGCCGCTCGCCTTCCTATGTATTTCCGCTATGAAAATATTTTCACTAAATATTTATCTACCATGGCGATGTCATTCGGATTCAACAAAAAATATCATGGTGCACCGGTGCGTATACGCAACAGTATCTATATATTAATACGCTAACAAAATTTCCATACAATCAATTGACAGGCTGTTTCGCATACTTAGCATACGTAAAATCATATAAAAGTTATATGAATCGATTCGTATTGATCAGCCGCAGTGCATAGGCATATTTTTGTTAACAAATATTACTCTATTTGTTTATAGTTAATAGAAAATTTTTTTGTAAATTCGAAAATCTGTGCAACTATCGAAATTGCCATCTGTAGAACGCATTATGTTCACAAACCCCCCTAAATACATAGCTCCAAATTCTCAATTGTTGCGTTGCTCAAATGTTTCATCTCTACATATGTATATATTTGTACACTCCAAACGGTGAGAGAACTACTGCATCGCTCATTTTCTGTTGAAATAAAATATTGTTTCCCATTGTTGCCAATTAGCTATATTGGTCTGTACCAAAATCCTTAAAAAATTGTTCTAAAATAATTGTTAGCGCACAAAAAAACTTTAAAGAGAAGTAGTAACTTAATAGGCCTATTTTTTTGGACAAATTTTACTTACACGTAAAAGCATAGGACTTTATTTAACAGATTCTTTGTTTTTCATTTTAGGTGCTTTAAAAAAAATGAAATCACAAATAATGAGTCAACTTTTGTTCAAACTCACTAAATTTATTTATTTATAACAATTAATTGCAAATTTGACCCAAATGTTTTTTGCGTTTCCAGACTTTGTGCTCACCTTAGATATAGCACGTCTTGTAGTGAACAAAAAATAAATAAACTTGCTACAAAGATATTACATTAAAATTTGTATATTGTTTTTATGCTAATTTATTTTAATATTTCTTATTTTATTATATTATCTTTTATTTCAACTTAGTTTATTATTATTTAAATGCAACTTGATTGAATCGGAAAATTTCACGTTGTATATTAAACGAAAAAAAACGACCCAAAAAGTTTTCGATTTTAGGTCGATATATTGCATAGGCAGTATATTACCCACTATATTTATTATTAGGCTAACTTTGTTTGATTATATGCCCATTAATCGGATGCTTAGATCCCATAATCCTAAATTGTTTATGTCGCTTAAAATTATGAAATCAATTTTATCTTAGTGAATATGTTTGCGTGAATAATTTCAATGTTTTTGTTTCTTTTTCTTTTTTTTTTAATTTATTCTGCTTTGCTATATCTTAGTATTATATAGTTCACAGACCATATTTTATGGTAGATATGGTCATATATATTCATCTCCATTTCATGAATATGAATGTTTACAAATTTAATACAAATTAATTACGTACATAGATCTCAATGGGAATCCCAACATTAAATATCCGAATATTATAATCTTCATATTTCCACAATGATAACATTAAAACCCGGAAAAAGGTCCAAGTGCACTTATTGCTTTTTTATATGGAACTTTTTGTTCACATCACTTAATTTTTTCGCACTTTAAGTACTTTATTTTTTTTTTTTCATTTAAATTTTTTTAGTAAACTCTGCCTTCTTTCTCATTACATAATTTTTTTATATTTTTATTTTTTATGAAGGTATCCTCTATTCTATTCGAAATTTTCGTTTTGTGTCACACTTATGTACATACTACATATGTATTTATACAAAATTAAACTCGGTAAAGCCCCAATTGCATTCCTAACGGGTGGCGTGAAATAGGCTAAATTCCTTAAGCAAATTTCTTCGTTTTTAACTAAAAGTTCGTGTTTTTGAATTATGACAATATTGAAGTAAATGGGCGATATAGGCCTACTGGGGAACCGAGTACACAAAACTTACTTCTGTAGCGCCCCAACGAGGAACTCCCGGGTGGTGTGGAAAAACATATTTTTCAATTTAATGTCAAGTAATTTCACCTTAATTCTATGTCAATTTCTTTTGATTTTACATATTTTTGTTAAGGAGCTCCATACCAAAAGGTTATAATTACATTTGAAAATTTTGTAGAAAATTTAAGAAAATACAATAAAAATTACAATGTCTTAATGAAAAATTTAAGTAAGTTAGACCAGTTTTCTATATTTGCGCTCACTGCTTAACTATTATCGCATTATTTCACTACCCCCAACACTGGATGCATAGACTGAGTTGAAAAAAATAAGAGTCGAATTTCGACCACAGGCGATATTAGTTATTATTATTTGGTATTATAAAGGTATGTAACACAGCCCACATACAAACATACAAGTAACGCTACTTCCTTTTTTTCTCCATGGGCTACCAACTAAAATCTAACCTCACACGGCCTACACATTTTCCGCAACTGGAACCGCGTTTAGAATAACTTCGGGTACGGAAGCGCGCTACGTGATCTATTTGACTACTCTCACGTTATTGGGCTATGCAGCCATCTTGCCGTTTAGCTGCTGACCATATCCCATCTATTACTTCCGCAGGTCATTGTATGGATGACACTGCCCGGGGATAGGTCACCTTGTGTTACTTCCACTCTTTTCCGTTGCTGTGCGAAGTGATCGCATTCCAAAAAGGTTTAGCGTGCGTAGTCCATGAGCCCACAATATAAGTTATTTGGATTTTTAACCTTTTCTATTCTGTGCAGATATTCCCAGAAGAAGCCATGGCCACTTAAAAACTGTGTCAGGAGGAAGACGACCTCTACAAGCGGCCGCTTTAACCATAGCTTCAGCTTGCGACTCACTTCCCTGGTCCGCTTGCCTGCAGCTCCATTGCTGTTGCCAGCGTTGAATAGATTCATTTTGCGCCGTCCTTCATGCTATTACAAATATCGATTACTTGATAAAAGTTATAATACATAGTGAAAGAATTCAGCCGGTTATAAAAAAGGGGCATTTAGTTACCAAAGGCAGTACACCGGTTCTGTGTAGGTATCCTGCAGGAAAATTGGAGGAGTCATGCAAAATGACAGTTTCGAACTAGAGGTTTTATGGCTACCTCCTAAACTGCTGCCAATCCGATGCTGAGCGAGGCAGTAAGCAGCCACACATATACCAACTACGCTTAATGTTGGGCTTGCATATTAACATTAATAAAATAAAGGCAGGGATCATATGGGCACCACTTACAACTGTAATAGCTAGGAATGCGTTAAAAATATTTGGAAGGGGGGGGGGGGGGCAACTGCCTTTTTTTATTACATAAGAATGTTAAAAGTGTCAGTTGAAAGTATTGCGAGGGGACAGAGTGGAAAATAGTACACTCTCTTAATGCGGTAGTTCTGTTCTACTTCGAAACTAATGCCAATCACTGCAGGGGTATGTATACACATATAATCGCACCTTACTATCTTGTGTGCTAGCCGCAGCTAAAAGATTAATATATACCATACGTTGATAGGGCAATCGAAAGATCTCCCCATTATTTTAGCTGAGTGCAAAGAACGCACGCAGACAGCACTTGAACTATAAATCCGTAAAGTGAAAGTTTATCGCTACGCCAATGAAAATATTCTGAATTTTAGATTCATCTTGAGACTTGACCACGCCTTGGTTGTGGTCAGATAACTATACGATTGCATGGAAATGTGTGTGCATAATCTAAAGACATAATTTACAATAGTAACTCGTACTAGTGGTATTTGGGCTAAAATTGATTTTGTTGATATTTTATGTCAGCTAACGGCAAGTCATTAAAGGTCATTGAGTTAGTAATGGTACTTGTATGCGTTGTTGTTGTTATTACTGCCGCGACTAAGGCTATATAGATATATGTAGCTTGGACAAATAAAAAGCATTGGTTGCTCAGCCGATAAGTTGGTTTGGCCTGGCTGCGTGAAAAATTCACTTGACAATCGGTTGGTTGCTTATTTGTCATTTTGTTGATTTATTTGCTTTGAAATCGCATCACGTCTGCCTACATAGTTGGATGTCTTTTGTAAACACGGCGCCAGTAACTGCTTTTCCTGTGCTCCTTACTATAAAAAAATAAAATAAATGTAAGGCGCGATAACCTCCGAAGAGATCTAAGGCCGAGCTTCTCTTCCAACTTGCGTCGTGCTCCTCTTGATTTTCCCTACAAATTGGCCGGACGGGGCCTACATGTTTTATGCCGACTCCGAACGGCATCTGCAAAGCAGATGAGTTTTCACTGAGAGCTTTTCATGACAGAAATACACCCGGAGTGCTTGCCAAACACTGCCGAGGGGCGACCCCGCTTAGAAAAATTTTCTTCTAATTGAAAAATCTTATTTCTAAAATTTTGATGTTGCTTTGCCCGGGAGTTGAACCCATGGCATACGGTGTGATAGGCGGAGCACGCTACCATCACACCACGGTGGCCGCCGTGCTCCTTACTATACCATCAAATAAATGTTGTGTAAACTTAGTATGTATATGCTAGCCAGTGTGCGTGTGGGTCAATGGTAAATTCGAGTTGTTGGGTTTTGCTGACGTATGTCTGGGTGCGTTTGGAGTGCTTAACAAATGTTTGTGGCCAACCGTTGACATTTTAAACAGCACATGGGTGTGAGGTATGCAGTGGCATCAAATGGATCAAAGCGAAAGTGATTGAAATAAAATTCATGTTAGGAATACAAATTTAACGCTTTGTTTGGCTAAGCTCAGCTAGAATTTTTTGTTGATTTGTTATCAGGCATGGAAAGTAAAGGTTACTTATGTAATCATATTACAAATAGCGAACCACATCGCTTCCATTGGACTCCGCCCTATTAGCACGCCAACTACCATGACTAGATTAGCTTTTTTAAATCTTAATAGCTTCGCCGAGCGCTAGGAGCAAGAAGCAGGCCGCAGTGACCACGATATATGGCGAAAAGTGGCGTTTTCTAAGCTAACTCCAAGTCCCACTGTCAAGAAGCTAAGGGGCAGTGGAAAAGCGTCCGCTTACAACCACCTTCGATTCGCTCATTAACCCACGAAATTATCCTGTTACTTGTAGGGATATCCATATGTTCCGGTTCGATATTGCCCCAAATGAGCTCAAGCAAGCCCCTTGCAACCTTCAACCTCACGGTAGAAGAGCTTAGTTCTTTGAAAGACGCCTGGAAATCTGAATAAATTATAATAGACGATATTAGAGTGCCATATGATATTGGAGATCTTACTATTCTCTGCCTCTTAGATTTCTCTAAATCTTTCGACTCGGTTAACCATACCCTTTTGTGTTGGAAACTCAGACACTTTTTTTGATTCTCTGAATGCTCAACTAAACTTTTATCAAGCTATCTCATGGGAAGATATCAGAAAGTCAAAGGTATCACTACATCATCACAGTGCAAGCCTATCAAAGCTGGTGTCCCAAAGGGATCAATCCTTGGTCCGCTTTTATTTAGTATGTTTGTTAATGATATGTTTTCTTTGTGCAAAGTTGTTAGTGTTCATGCGTACGCTGATGACATTCAATTATATCTTTCAAGTGGAATTGGTCTCGTAGAAGATTTATGGTTTAAAGTGAATAGCGATCTATCTGCTATATTTTCTTAGGCTCAGAAGAATGGACTTTGTTTAAATGCAGGTAACCCATATGCCATGAATATATGTATATATAAATGAATTTGATTTCAATAATATCCCCCCGTTGTTCATCGGCAAAACTACCCTCGCGACTACTGTCAAAACTAAAAACCTTGGATTTATAACAAATAATAAGCTAAGCTGTTGTGATCATGTTAACAAATTGGTAAATATTGTTTATGGAACTTTGGTAAATATTGTTTATAGATTTCTGCCGTGCTTACGCCACAGGAAGCACTTCGAAAACTCGCTATGCAGCTAATTTTACCACATTTTACATATGCGGAACTCGTATACAGCAAACTAGATTCGAAAATTTGTCAATAAGGTAAATTTAGCCTTTAATAATGTAACAAGATGGCATAAGTCGTTATGCTCAAACATCTCCACGGCGTGATAAAATTCTGGACTGCAGCATTATGCATTATGTGGCCGCAAGGAACTGTATCTTTATATAAAAGTTGTTACAGTGGAAAACCCCTAAATATTTGTATGACAAGCTGCAACTAGCCAGATCTCAGAGACTTAACAAACTGATAATTCCCAGGTAAAATACACTAACGTCCAGTCGACTATTCTTCATTAGCGCTGTAAAAATGTGGAACATGATTCCAGAAACTATTAAAGCTCGACTGAATAGAAGCAACTTCAAAGCACAAATAGCATAATATTTTTGCGACATTGGTACGGGACTTGCTTCTTAACTACAATCAACTTCTTATCACTTCTTTTTCCCCCTATCTTCCTCTCATTTCCAACCTAAATTTCTGCAACATCAATATTATCTTCTGTTTTAGTTTAAAAATTGTAAATTTATTAGTATTAAGCTTTATTATGTATTATGTTCTTACTTGTTTTTAGTTTTTATTTGTAACATAAGATTATTTTATCCGTCTATTGTTGTACATATAAACTAATAAGTCTTGATTGTACATCAATTAATTAAATAAATAAATAAATAAATGATAAATTTCCTTACAGTAACAGTAGCGAATGGAATACCATCTACAGCAACCTTTCTAGGGCGATTTTCATCTGGAAGACGCTACAGTGAACGTACGTCCTGAATTTCCAGCTTACACAAAGGTCATGGCAGAATATTCCACACTCAACCCTCCCTTACGTCTGGCTAATATTAATCCCCTACCTCATTCCTATATATATGTAGAAACAGCGTAAAGGAACTTGTCCTGCTAGGGTGGATTCGAAGTAGAATTCTGGAGTGCGAGGCAGATGAGTTGGACCTGAAGGCTTTTCATGGCAAAAATACACTCTGAGTGCTTGCCAAACACTGTGGGGGGTGACCCCGCTTAAAAAATTTTCTTCAAGTTGAAAAAATTTGTTTCTCAATGTTGATATTACCGGGACGAGAACATTGGATCTTCGGTATGGTCGCCGGAGTACACTAGCATCACACCACGATGGCCGAAAAACATACATACCGCATTACTAAGCCGTATTTCTGCCCAGGCTGCGGCGATTTCACCCACGATTTCCACTGGGTAAAGTAATCTTGTTAAGTACCAGTGTAAGTGTCGTATTAAGGCCAATGCCTATCCCAACCAACACCAATCGGTGATCTGTTCTGTATTACATCTTGATAGCGGTAAAAGTGACAAGTACTTTCCATCAAGCCAGAACGCCATAAAACAGAGTTGCGTTGATCCCATACCAATTACTCTTCGATAGAAGTAAAAGGCCACCGATGCCCTCCAAACCTTGACCTTCAAATAAAACTTGCTGAAATAATGTCACGAAGAGGGGCATTTCAGCAAACAACGGGTTGATCTTGCCTGCTTTCTGGAGGGATAAAGCATTCTCTCCCTATGCACAACGATATCATACGGCATATACGAGCTAAGTCGATCAATACAAGGAGCCTTATCCACACTGAGCTGGTAATCAACATACTGTTGCATAAATTAACTTGTATGTCAATTTATACGAAATTGGTGTTCATAATAACTAGTATGTCATCTGGTGTAATGCTGGCACAGAGGCTGACTCTGTAGTGTGTTAATTGGTATGACCCTGATGCATATACTGGCTTGTATGGCGTCTGATATGATTCATAAACCAGAATGATAGTTTGTCAACAGGTATGATGCTGATCCAGAGACTGGAAATTGATATTTCGTAGAATATCGCCTTGTTAAATATAACAATTGTTAATATCGAAAAAATATAGAGGTAATTGGGTAATTCTTATTTTCCCTACTGGGAATCTGCTGAATCTAAAATTTAATGAGCTTTACTGAATGTTGTTTGCTTGTACATGAATTTCCATTAACTTAAAAAATATTTTTACACCTGAATCAATGTGCATCACAAAAATCAATAACAGGTAACGTAAAAATATTAAACATTAAACAAATTGACAAAAAATGGCTTAAATATGTAAATGTGTACTTAAACCAAGGGCTGCAAAATTTTCATTAAAACGAATTTAAAAAATTTACGACATTTGCATTGCAGATGTGTGCCTAGTAATAGAAACAAGTAGGGACGGGACTGTTTGCGGCTGTACCGAAAATTTCACACCTTTCATGAATGGGGCTGAACAATAATTTTATTCCATTCGTAATATCCAAATAATGGGCTGTATAAGATAAGAAATATGTAGTGAACAGATGTACATACCTAAGCGATTTTTAAGATAAATATAAAATAAAAAAACAGGTAGGATGCAAAGTTTCACGCGTTTTGTGGTCTGCATGAAATAGCTATGACAATCACTTATCTCAACAATATATAACCTAAACGTAAGCATTTGGTGAAATTTGAAGCTTCGAGCTGTTAAAATGACGCAGTAATTACGAAAAGCTTCTTATCTCAAAAATCGATTGGGGGGATATATGCCATATATACAATCGATCTCATCCATTTTTACAGACAATGAAATGTGCAATATGCGTAAGTTTGAAGCTTCAATCTGATAAATTGAGGAAGATATGACAAAAATCCTGTTTTCTGAAAAATCGGTTGTATGGGGGATATATGCTATAGTGGTCCTATCCGGCCGGTCCCGACAAATGTCTAATCGGATACCTAGATATACCCGTTCGCCAAATTTTATCAAGATATCTAAAAAATTGAGGGATTAGTTTGCATACGAATAGACACACGGACAGACGAATATGGCTAAATCAACTCTTCAATCCATCCTGATAATTTCGGTATACTTATTGATGGGTCTATCTATTTTCCTTTAAGGACTTACAATTTTGAGATTCGTGACGAAGTCAATATACCATTTCATTTTCACGAAAGCTATAAAAAACTCACTGTTTAATCCCATTATACAAACACATGTATGCAGGTCATTTAAATATTTTTTTGAATGGTTGTTTTTTGTTTTGTGACATACATACATCGACAATACCAACCCTCCACTGATAATCCAAATTGGCAGACATGCGTCACGTTCACATAACTAACAATTAATTATTCAAATGTGTGAAAATACGATAAAAATTGTATTTTTATACTCAGCTGAGCAGAGCTCACAGAGTATATTAACTTTGTTCGCATAACGGTAATCCGTAACGGCATAAACTAATCGAGACAGATATAGACTTCTATATATCAAAATGATCTAGGCGAAAAAAGAAATTAATTTAGCTATTTCCGTCCGTCGGTCCGTCCGTAAACACGCTAACTTGAGTAAATTTTGAGGTATCTTGATGAAATTTGGTATGTAGGTACCTGGGCGCTCATTTCAGATAACTATTTAAAATGAACGAAATCGGACCATAACCACGCCCACTTTTTCGATATCGAATATTTCGAAAACCCGAAAAATTGCGATAACTCATTACCAAAGACGCCTAAACCGATGAAACTTGGCAGGTGGGTTGACCTTATGACGCAGAATAGAAAATTAAAAAAAAGATAATTTCAAAGTTTTGCAAGCTGTAATTTGGCAGTCGTTGAAGATATCATGATGAAATTTGGCAGAAACGTTACCCCTATTACTATATGTGTGCTAAGTAAAAATTAGCAAAATCGGATTACAAAAACACCCACTTTTAATTTTTTTTTTAGAAGTCAAATTTTAACAAAAAATTTAATATCTTTACAGTATATAAGTAAATTATGTCAACATTCAACTCCAGTAATGACATGGTGCAACAAAATACAAAAATAAAAGAAAATTTCAAAATGGGCGTGGCTCCGCCCTTTTTTATTTAATTTGTCTAGGATACTTTTAACGCCATAAGTCGAACAAAAATTAACCAATCCTTTTGAAATTTGGTACGGGCATAGATTTTATGACGTTAAATGTTTTCTGTGAAAATGGGCGGAATCGGTTGATGTCTAGCCCAGCTTTATACACAGTCGTCCGTCTGTCCTTCCGCTCGGCCGTTAACACGATAAATTGAGCAAAAATCGATATATCTTTACAAAACTTAGTCCACAAACTTATACTCACTTTGTATTGGTATAAAAAATGGCCGAAATCCGACTATGACCACGTCCAATTTTTCGATATCGAAAATTACGAAAAATGAAAAAAATGCCAAAATTCTATAACACATACGAAAAAAGGGATGAAACGTGGTATTTGGATTTGTTTATTGACGCAAAATTTAACTTCAGAAAAAACTTTGTAAAATGAGTGTGACACCTACCATATTAAGTACAAGAAAACGAAAAAGTTCTGCAGGGCGAAATCAAATGCCCTTGGAATCTTGGAAGGAATACTGTTCGTGGTATTACATATAGAAATAAATTAGCAGTACCCGACAGATGATGTTCTGGGTCACCCTGGTTCACAATTTGGTCGATATCTCGAAAACGCCATCACATATACAATTAAGGGCCACTCCCTTTTAAAGCACTTATTAATACTTTTATTTTGATACCCATATCGTACAAACACATTCTAGAGTCACCCCTGGTGCACCTTTATGGCGATATCCTGGAATGGCGTCCACCTATAAAACTATGGCCCACTCCCTTTTAAAATACTCTTTAATAGCTTCCATTTGGAACCCATGTCATATGAACACATTCCAGGGTTAACCTACGTTAATTTTGCTAAATGGTTATTTTCCCTTATTTTGTCTCCAAAGCTCTCAGCTGAGTATGTATTGTTCGGTTACACCCGAACTTAGCCTTCCTTACTTGTTTTCTTTTTAAATTGCGCATAGAGAGCGTTCAAATGTTTAAAAGGGTAAAACATGTATATTGGTAGTACAATTTCTTTTTTAGCCATGTACATCCGTTCGTACATCTTTGCATTTGCATTCTTAACCAACAGGCCGTCACTAAATTTATGTTTGCGTTTTTATTGAACAAATTATTGTATAAAAATTAAGATATTTTTTATTCAAATATTTGTATAAAATAAAGGATTATATAAATTGCAATAACGCATTAAATGATTTGCATTTAATGGTTGCATAAATAATTATTTACTATATACTTGGACAAATACCATTTTTATGTGAAAATGTGAAATGCTATCGATTAATAATTGTGTTTATTAGTTGCGAAATTTTTTAACGGATTAACAGTTAAAGTGTTTAAATACTTCATTAATTTATGCTGGAAATATGATATACAGTATCGAGCATGAAAATAGTAGTGCCGAGTGTTACCAATTTCGGTAAATAAATTAAAATTTTTTTTTTATTTTCATGATTAAAAAGCGTTTATAAATTTTGTAACAGTAATAATGCTAACCAATCTCAAAAACGTTTTCGTAAAAATTCTAAATCCAGAAAAAATAAAAAAAAAAAACAAAATCAAACTTAATTTAGAGTTTAATGCGTTCTTGAGTGTGAAATTTTATAGTATAAAAGGTCAAAAATTAATAGAATGCTTGTGAGGTGTAAGTGCGAATGAGTGAATGAATCTTTATTCAAATAGTGTTAGCTTATTTATACTAAATTATTTTAAACATATTCTTAAATACATATTTACTTTAAACATACATACTTACATACCTACATACAACTCGACACAACAATGTACCCACATATTTGTGTTGAGTTGTGACGTCTGTGGGAAATGCAATGTCAGAAAATTTGCCTCGCGGTGTACACACATCTGTATTAAATCGTGTGAATTGCGCTGTCAGCAACAATTAGTAAATGCGTCGTTTTTGTTGACTAAAATTTAGATTCATTTTGTTACGGGGTGGTACATTAACTGGTTTATTCATTTGGCATTGAAATTGTTGGCTGTTTACACTACAATAGTCCAATAAATTTTTGCCTCTGGAAGTACAAAATATAAACCTTTCAAAGTTCTTGTTGATTTTTTTAATTTTTTCCGAAGAGTATTGCAGATTTTCTTTCACATAAAGAAAAGAACTAAGCAATTTATACACATAAAAATTTGCGAAGCACTTAAAATTTTGTTTTGAATGAATGCTCATTTGAACAGACCTATAGTTTGGTCTTTGTTAGACTAAAATTAGTTGCGATACAAATCTTCATACTCAGAAAACTCTGACTAAAGGGATGGAAATTTTTCGTAAAATATTCCCGAAATTTTCAAAAATGTTTCTGAGACTGGTTTTCACAGTTGATGGGAGTTTTTTCCTAGGTGAGGCTCAACTGGCCGATGAAATAAGACCTCACAGAGCCTAAATATGTTCATGATGTTTCCAGAATTTTTTTGACGAACAATCGCGCAAACTTCAACTCTGCTGCCTCTTGTAGCTGGAGCCTTGACCTTGTGAACGCAGGACACGTACTTCGGCTCGTACTTCCTACATCTGATGTTACTGACAAAGCCTACCTCATAAGCATGTGGCACCAAAAAGCAATGTCTAGTTAGTATACCTATGGTGAGTCTTAAGTCTTCTCTCTTCAAAGATATGAGATATGAAAATCCTATATCGTAGGATTGATTATATGCAACTCTTGTCTTCTTTTGTTTCTCCCAAACGGGTTGGGACGTCTACCGTCGATTCTGCGAGCTCTGCGCTCTCCTTTGCCAACGTATCGGTTTTTTGTTACCTGCTACCCATTTATGACCAGGAATCCAGCATAAATATATGGTTCGGTCTGAACGAAGTTTTTCCAATACCTCTTTGCATTCCAGAACACTTCTTGATTAAGTACTGCGCGAGATTATTGCCTTAGTCTCCGGACTATCGATATAATAAATTGACGGCTATAGTTTCCGCCTAAAGGAGGCTGCAGTAATCTGAAAGCTTGTACGTTCTATATATTTCTAGATCGACACAATAAACAGCAGATATGACTCCTTCCATTTATTTAGAACCATCGATAGTTTGTTCCTAAATTATCGAAATTAAAACGACGTTTTTCTATTAAAAAACTGCTGATATACAGTGTCTTTTTTAAAAAAATCGGGCTAAAGACTTCTAAAAATATTTTTTCTGGTAGCTGTTTTTTTTTCAATTCTCCATAGTAGAAAAAAATATGTTTTTAATTAGGAATAAAAAAAAGAAATTTTCAGACATCATAGTTGATCCATTTTAAAAGATTGTTAAGTCTTCATCATCTGTATGCTTAGAGCCCGCTGAGAAGCATACAAAAACAGTTATCAATAAACCATATAACATATACGAAGACTTTTTAGCATTTAGTCCCTGAAGAAAACGTAAGAGCATCGGAACGCTTAGAGCAAAAATTGTAAATTTAACTTTACCTTATCATTTACCGGCCGTAAATCTCTACCTCAACAAATACTTACATACTTACTTAGTTGGCGCTTAACCGTTTAAACGGTTATGGCCGCCCAACAAGGCGCGTCCGTCGCTTCTTCGCTCTGCCAACTGACGCCAATTCGTCACACCAAGGGAGTTTAAATCGTTTTCCACCTGCTCCTTCCAGCGGACCGGGGACCTTCTTCTTAAAGTTTGTGTCAACAAGAAAGCATCGTGTTATCGAAAATTATGAGCTGTTTGTCTATAATTCATCGACAACTCATCGTAAAGTTGTCGATATGTTATCAAAAGTTATCGATTTGTAATCGAACAGCTATTTATTTTCTTTAGTAATGTCTAAAATTGATTGATTTGTTATCGAAAAGTTATCGATTTATAATCGAATGATATATCGATTATTGTTAGAAGAGTTTAACATATTTTATCAAAAGGCTATCGATTCATTAACAAGAATTTATCGATTTATTGTCGCAGTGTGACTTATCTGTAATCAGTGTGCTATCGACTTTTAGACGATTTGTTATCGAAAAGTTATGGAATTTTTATCGACTTGTTATTGAAAGATTATCAATTTGTTAACGAAAAGCGGCCAGTATTTAATCAAAATATTGTCGAAAAAACGACGATTTCTATCGGAGTGTTACCAATTTGTTGTCGGCGTGTTATCGATTCATTATTGACGTCTCATGGGTTTGTAATAAAAAGGTATCGACTTAATTTTAATATGAAGCTAATATTCCGCCGATATCAAGCAGATAAGAAACTAATAAGAAGGCGACGACTCGACGATAACAAACAGGTAACTCTACGACAAAAATTCGTTATCGATAAAATACCGATAATAACACAATAACGTTATCGGTTGCTATCGATGAGAAGTGGCAGAAAGTCTTCTCAAAAAGGCCAAATGAATTCTTTTCTGATGTCTTGGCTGGTTATTGTTTCTGTTGTGACTTGGTTTCAACCCATGAGCGAGCTTTAGTTAATTTAAAGACTCACTTTTCATACGAAAACTTATACGTTTATATATCCAACGCCTTAATTACGTAGTGCTTACGCTTTTTTTGTGAATAAAGTAAAATGTCTCTTATAAAGAAATAGCAAATTAAATTCATTGCCAGCAAAACTGTAGAAATTTCCGAAAAAGTATTTGTATATTAGTTAAATTCATTGAGCACACATACGACAAAAGAAAAGTGAAAAAAAATAAAGATAAAAAAAAATGTATATTGAAGATGGTGCAAATATTTTCCATTTTGTGTACGACAAATTTGATTGTTGTCATAAAAACCATGTAATCCAGCAACGCAACCGACCGACACAAAAGACTTTTGTACCAAAATAGCTCACCACGACTTGCTTAAGTATGAAAACACAAAGGCAAAACCAAAAAAAAGATCAATATTTAGCAAAAAACCCAAATTTCAGTCAAAGCCATACATTGATTACTTTAAGACCGTACCAAATCTTTTAATACCTCGAAATCTAAACAATGACAACTGAGGTAACATCGAGTGTACTTGTAGTTTGAAATCCAAACTCAACAGGAAGCAATTTATTTCTGTTTTATGTTTTTGATTCTTCTTGTGTTCTGTGCGCTCATTTATTTTCTTTTATGCATTACATACATAAACACATATCTACATACATGCTTACATATTGAAACTGTGTATACCATGGGTTACTTACATTTTCATTGAAGCCAATATCCATTTCCGATTGAAATTCACTTTTAATGTTTTTAAATTATTTTGCGGTAAGGTTTTGTTTTTACAACAGACAATGTAAATGTATGCATGAATGTAAATTTGTATGAGGATATGTATTGTTTTGCAAAAACAAATTTTTTTTCTCGGAAAACCAAACGAAAATTGTACTATTTTTGCATTTTCCTCTACTTGATCCCATTGAGCCGCAATTACTAACAAAACAGGATTCTTGATTTCTTTTTATACATGTCTGTATTTGCATACCCCGCCTGCAAATTTAATTCGCCTAACGACATGTTGCTAAGGATAAATATTGGCTTCCGTAAATCAAAATTCTGAATAAAAGATAAATAAATTAAGACAAGGTAATAATATTTTCTTTCTGACAAGATCCACAATAAATATTTTTCAAACTAAAAGAACTATGCAAATGAAACTCACAGTTGAGTATACAACAATCGGTTGGACGCGAACTCCAGCTCTCTCACTTGCTGCATATCCGTTTTTTAGATACCAATTCGTTCCGTTAGAAAAAACGACTACCACAAAATAATTCAATTATAAATCTCAATTGAATGTATTGCGGTAAACTAAAAAGGAGGATGTTGACAGAAAACAACAGATAAATGAATGACTGAAGACAAAGCTATGCAAAAGGAAAAAGCAAAATAAAAAAAAACTAAGCGTTAACCACTTTTGAAGCATACCACTATATATCCAGCTCTAGCTCTGGTTTGATTTACAGCAGCGCTTTTTTACACACTTCTGAGATACTCACTAGTTTCCATTGTTTCAGACCTGCCATGAGCGTGCACTACTAGTCTTGGGTGTTAACGCTGCCGCGTCGGACTACAGAATATTGCCGTTAATTTTGGCGGCAGTGTTGTCCAATTGATAATCATATAATACCTAATATATCCGCTGATGATTACATAGTTGGTTCTATGGTCAGGGGCGACGTGATGTAGTAGTTCATCAAAAAGGCTGCTCAGCTTTATAGCTTCTTCTTGTCCATACTTCCAGGCCCCAAAAAATCTACAAATGCATCAGCAAGTTAACATATTGCGGGTTTTAAACTGATAGTATCGCCGTTTTTTTCGTCCTGCTGGGACCACGGTATATCGCTGGTTGGGGCCACCATTTTGACTACCGAGGTGCTACTTCTCTCCAGGCCTCCCCGGTGGAAGTTTCTTTGTCTTTTTTAGTCCTAGGTGTCAGAACTAGTTCTCATCCACTTGTTCCATCTCGGTTCTCCAGTTTTTCACTTTATATTGAGCCCTGAAAGAGCACATCCAGTTTTACGCTTCTGCGAGAAAAGCCGTGCCGGTACTTATGCCCTCTGACCCGGAATTTCTTAGCCCTGTATATCTAGCAGCACTTTCTTATTTTTTTCTTCGATGCTTGTATATGACAACGAGTCTCTTAGAGGAGTCCCCTGTTTATCTATGGCGGTAGTGCTCTGCGCGAAGACTAAGTGGGAGTCGGTATGCGCTGTTCCGCTAACAAGAGTGGGTGTTGACTGGTATAATTTCTACCAATCCGTTGCCTAGTCTAATCGATAGTGCTGGGTTTTTTAGAACGGGACATCCGCGCACTTTGGTGCTTTTCCTGAATACCGTTTAGTCCCCATTTATGTATTTTAATATTTTTCAAACAAATAAAAGAGCAAAACATAACATAAGATAGTGGATCATAAAATAGCAAAAACAAATATTTGACATAACATTACTTATTGTAAAAAAACATAACATAATATAACATAGATTTTTTATTTTTTTTTTAATATAACATAGAATAACGTAACAAAACATAAATAAGTTTACAAAATATAATACAACATAACAAAATAAAATATAACATAAAATACCATTACATAAACTAACGTTACATAACATAACAAAACATAGCACATCTTTACGCAATGTAAAATAGCTTAATAAAATTTAACACAACATAACAATAGATAACAAAACATATAAAATGACCGAATAAAATAAGTACAAAGTCATATAACATAACTCAACGTTGCATGGAATAAGTTAATGGAGCACTTAATACCAAGCCTTTTTATTGCAGCTTAGTATTAAAATAAAAAGATAAAAAATCAACGCTATAAGAAATAAAACTAAACATTCGTACCCAGTGTGATAGAAAGCTAAGGGGAGGGGAGAGAAAAGAAAATATGTGCGATTCACAAAAAAATTGCTGAGTGCAAATGACAGCACTGATTGCAGATAAACGAATTGCATGCAAAAGTATAAGTCTAAGCCAACGTTACTTATGTCAGAAATATACAAAAAATGAGTTGAAAATAAAATTGACAATTGAGAAGCAAAAAATGCATAGATTTAACAAAAATGATGTGAAAAAAAACCAAATCTCCCACCACCATGGCAAAGAAAGCCACTTAAATGCAAGCTAACATTGCCGCAATGAACATGACAGTTTTAATATTTGTATATGACCTCCAGCTGGATTCACTTAAAACAAGTAAGGAAGTCTAAGTTTGTGCGAAACCGAACATTACGTACCCAGCTGTACACTTGAAATGCTGTTATTGTTTGTTTTGTGTGCCTAATAGTGTTACAAGGCTGCGCAATGATACATATACATACATATCGCTCATTTACTTCAATAGTGTCATAACTCAAAAAACATGAATTTCGAGTTATGACACTATTGAAGTAAATCGGCGATATGGTTCTATTCTGAACTAATTTTTCATTTTAAAAAGTTTTAGCGTGTTCCAATATAATGTTATAGTTCAATTTACGAAGTAAAATTCTATTGATACAAAGCTCTTGTTCGCTAAGATATAGCTCATTATTTTCGTCTACGACCCTTTCAAAAATACTTTGTATAAAAGTGGGCGTGGTCTTTAACTGATCTCGTCCATTTTTCCTAGAAATATTTCCTGCTATAGGCAAAATTTGTGTACCCAATTAACCGATTTCGTAATTTTTTCTACAAAGCATTCCTTATAGTAAAGGCAACCTCTCTGCCGAATTTCATTACGATAGGTTTAACGATTTTTGATTTATGATTAATAATATTGTAAAATTGATTTTATCACAAGTGGGCGGTGCAACGCCCATTTAAAATTTTTTTTAAATTTTTATCAAAAGCCTCAATATCAGTCCACACTTCAAATTTCAACGTTCTAGGTGTATTATTTAATAAGTATTCAGGTTTTTTGTGTTTTCCAAAATGCTATATGTTAACCGGTCTATGGCTTATGACTCAAAAATTTTTTTTTCCACTTTTTTCTGCTTTCGATAATTTTTGAGACGCTCTTACATGTGGTAGAAAGTCCTAACTTGCTTAGAAGTGTACTAAAAATGTAGAGAAAGAAGAGCACAAATGAAAGACGATGAAGCCTTTGGTTCCTTCGATGCCACTTTGGTGGCTGGTGAAGCATCCTCAGATTTTTTTGATAGCATTTTTTTCGATAGCAATGGAGCCAAAATATTGGTCAGAAACTGGTTTGTGCTTTGCCTTTTGGGCATGACTGTTCATAATGCAAAAGAAAAACTACTAAGAAACTGAAGAAATGCATTGTTTATCTTTAACAGCCGTTTCTCGCAATTTCTTTTTTGAGTCATAAGCGACCTTTTCATAGGCCGGGTCACGTATATATAAAAAGCGGGCACATTTACCATACGATTTCGCTCACTTTCAATACCAATCTGTTCTGGGTCCAGATAAGCTGGTGCAGCAAATTTGGTGAAGATATCTCAATATCTGCTCAAGTTATCGTGTTAACGGAGAGACGGACGGACATGGCTCAATCAATTTTTTTTTTTCGATACTGATGATTCTGTTATATGGAAGTCTATATATATCTCGATTCCTTTATACCTGCACTACCAACCGTTATCCAATCAAAGTTAATATACTCTGTGTGCAAAGCACGCTGAGTCTAAAAAAAATAGGTAGGTAGTTTGCATGAGGATGCAAAGTTTCACGTTTTTTTGGTCTGCATATAAAAACTATAACCAAGAATCACTTATTTCAACAATATATGACGTAAGTGTAAGCATTTGGTGAAATTCGAAGGTTTTAGCTGTTCAAATGGTGTAGAAATTGAGAAAAGTTTCTTATATGAACAATCGGTTTGTAGGGGACATATGCTATATATACGACCGACCTCTCCGAATTTGTCAGACAATAATATGTGTAATATGCGAAAGCATATGGTGAAGTGTGAAGCTTTAATCTGATAAATTGAGGAAGATATGACAAAAATCCTCTTTTCTGAAAAATCGGTGGTATGGGGGATATATGCTATAGTGGTCCTACCCGATCGGTTCCGACAAATGTCTAATCGGACACCTAAATATATCGGCTCACAGAATTTTATGAAGTTATCTAAAAAATTGGGGGACTAGTTTGCATACAAATAGATAGACGGACAGACGGACATGGCTAAATCAACTCAGCTCTTCATCAGTTTCACCATTTACAGTTGCAATAAGTCAGTTGATTAGCTATTACATACAGACATAATCTGGTATATACATACACACAAATATCTACATATAAGTAACTGTAAGCACGTTTACCTCAAAGTGTGGTTTATTTCTACGTGATGACAATTCAAACATTTCTACTACTAAAACAAATTTTATAATACATACACATCAAATCATACGACTGGTATGGTATAATAGATGAGCTTTATATATATACAGATGTATGTACTAAAGTGCATAAACAAGAGTTTCTCTACACATACGTAAATGTATGCCATGTCACACATAAATAAATAAACTCCTTGAACTTGTTTGGTTACTCCTACGTTTTGTTTGCCAATGTTGAGTGATTGATTGAAATACTGATGAATGGAGGGATATGATTTCAACAATACTAACAGCAACAACAACAATGACAATCAAATATATAATAAGAACTGCTGTACTTGATTCCAAACTAAAGTTATCTAAATCACCGGTATGTGTTGTTATTTAAGTGCTCAGCCCTTGAAGGCAGTCCAGTCGTTAGGTGAGTAAGCAGATAGCAGAGAAAATCCTTTCAATTTTATAAGATTAAGTAAAACCAAGTAGCTTGGCGATATGTAATGGTGCTCACAAATAGACACACATACATACTTCTTATGCTTACTCAGTTGTAATATGAAATAAGCGTTTTAGTTTTAGGTATTTGTTAGATTATTTGCGAGATATTTGCATTTAGTATATGTTAAGGTCTACACGGGACATACATGGTGTATGAGTAGCATTTTCAATATTAGGAGCATTTCATACGGCACCCATGCAGTGTAACTTTTTTCACTTTTAGGATGCCAAAATTAATAACAGCCAAACCAATGGAGCTACTCATTTTGGAGTGTGGTTGCAGATACCTAAATCTGATTTGAGAATAAAAATGGGCGTGATCCGCTCTCTTCTTCTCCTTGCCCTCATATAAGGTGAAATTTCACATAATCATATTTTCTACTTTAAAAATATTTTCCAGTGCCAATATAAATAAAAATTGTAGAGGCTTTTGATTAATATTTAAAAAAATTTACAATTGTTTTTGTTTTTATCGGTCTATTGATAAATTATACAAGGTTCGATTTGAGCTCAAGGCCAGAACAATAATTTTTTCCTAATGATAATTATTGTTATTTTTTAATTTTTTTAAATTTGAAGAATTGTATTTTGTTTTTGGAATAGTAAGTAGAAAATTTTTCAGACAATCAGAATCATTTATCAATAGGTCGATAAAAACAAAAACAATTGTTAATAAACCATGAGCACTTGGGAATGTCAAATAACGTAATTGACAATAAACAAAAATCCAGCATTATCAGTGATTTGCACCAGATGGCGCAACACTGAATAAATACAGTTGGCAAAAGGAATAGAAGTAGCAAATTTGCCAGTCAAACAAACCACCGCTGTATAGCTAAATGGTTAGCGCAACATGCCTAAAGCGTACTGTTGATGAAGGCTTAGCACCCTTCGAAATGGATCTATCTGCGCAGCTATGGCAGGTTGTCTGAAAAATTTTCTACTTACTAATCCAAAAACAAAATACAATTTTTCAAATTTAGAGAAGTTAAAAAATAACAATAATTATCATTAGAAAAAAATTATTGTTCTGGCCTTGAGCTCGAATTGAACCTTTGATCATTAAAAAAAATTTATTTTCAAAGTCAAACACAACATAGGTACATATATTTGTAAAAACTGAATCGAAATACATACTTATAAATAAAAAGTGATATTTTAACTGGTATAAATTTAGTCGGAGTCAATATAGTCGACATGCTCTGGTTCAGATAATAAGCCAATAACTTCACTCGCTAATACTCGCCGCTTTGACCTAAGGGTTTTCCGCAAACTGTTTATGAACGGCACTGACGATATCAGAAATCTGTGCAGCAAATCCAAGTTACTACAAATTCTTGAATTTTTTGTGGTGAAAAGTTCACGATAGTTTCGTGCATCTTTGTTTCTGGACTCTTGAGCTTCTTCCGAAAGTTGACCAATATGAAGAATAGCAGACGCGATTATACTCTTTCCATGAAACAGAGTTTTATGTACGCTCACTGGCATATGGCATCAAGCATATTCCGATAAATATAGTACTCTTGTCTCTGTCACATAGTGGTCAAAGGCTTAAGAATTTATTTGAAACCCACATCCTATGCATGAAAGTATTGTATGAAACCTTTTCAAAAGATTGATGTTTATGCCGTTTATGTATGATGTTAATTCAGGATCTCCAAAGAATCTCCTCGCAGTGTTGTCATCATTTGCGTTGCCGGTTTTTTGCTTTGGCATATCAATCAAAAGACCAACTTCTTTCCTGAATCTATTTTGGATATGTTCTTTCTTCTTTTTCATGTTTTCCTAATTTTCTTCGCCCCGTACACACCAGGTCTTCATTTCCAATCGACAAGCGATGCGTAGCATACACTCCATGTATCGTATCCAAGAGTGTAAAGGGGAAATTCCGAAAGCAAGCATGCTTTTGTCAACATTTCGCTCTGACCGGGCTCGCATATTGTTCATATGTTTTGGAGAAGCCCCACATATGTAGCACTTTTGCGATGATGTATATGCCGACAGAGCGTTAGGTAGACGTTTATGTGATGTATACATACATATGCGTATTCCGAAACACTCAATTGCTTAGAAGTATCACCCATAATAGACGACCCTCAGGTAGGCGTGCATACATAAAATAAGTTGATGGGATAAGTGCACAACTCGTTAACTATGTGAAAAGTCATATGAAAAAACAATGAAGGCTATTCAGTGTACAAGTTTCCTTTTTCTGGGTTTTTACCGTTTCAGGTATAACTGTAGTTTTTGGGATCTAGTATTGTAGACTTGAATTGGGGACATTCCATTATTAGGTTACTGCGCTTCATACGCGAGCGAGGGCATAGAGACCTTAAGTTGGCGATTACAAAGAAAAACGCAAAATTTTGCAATGGTTTGTTCTTCTATCTGAAACCATATGAAATTCCCTTTAATGTGTATGTATTCGTTCAATAGAATTGGGCGGAATCAGGCAAGTTTTATTCTATTGAAGACGAAAAATTTTCTAAGCTTTTGAAACTTCTGTCAAAAACAAAAAAATAAAATAAAACAAGTAAGGAAGGCTAAGTTCGGGTGTAACCGAACATTACATACTCAGTTGAGAGCTATGGAGACAAAGTAAGGGAAAATCACCATGTAGGAAAATGAATCTAGGGTAACCCTGGAATGTGTTTGTATGACTGTGTATCAAATGGAAGGTATTAAAGAGTATTTTAAGAGGAAGTGGGCCATAGTTCTATAGATGGACACCATTTAGGGATATCGTCATAAAGTTGGACCAGGCCTGACTCTAGAATTTGTTTGTACGATATGGGTATCAAACGAAATGTGTTAATGATAATTTTAAAAGGTAGTGGGCCTAAGTTCTATAGGTGGGCGCCTTTTCGAGATATCCCCATAAAGGTGGACCAGGCCTGACTCTAGAATTTGTTTGTACTATATGGGTATCAAATGAAAGGTATTAATGAGTATTTTAAAAGGGCGTGGGCCTAAGTTCTATAGATGGACGCCTTTTCGAGATATCGCCATAAAGATGGACCAGGGGTGACTCTAGAATTTGTTTGTACTATATGGGTATCAAATGAAAGGTGTTAATGAGTATTTTAAAAGGGAGTGGGCATTAGTTCTATAGGTGGACGCCTTTTCGGAATATCGTTATAAAAGTGGACCAGGGTTGACTCCAGAATGCGTTTGTACAATATGGGTATCAAACGAAAGGTGTTAATGAGTGTTTTAAAAGGGAGTGGGCCTTAGTTCTATGTGTGGACGCCTTTTCGGGATATCGCCATAAACGTGGACCAGGGGTGACTCTAGAATTTGTTTGTACTATATAGGTATCAAATGAAAGGTGTTAATGAGTATTTTAAAAGGGCGTGGGCCTTAGTTCTATAGGTGGACGCCTTTTCGAGATATCGCCATAAGGGTGGACCAGGTGTGACTCTAGAATTTGTTTGTACTATATGGGTATCAAATGAAAGGTGTTAATGAGTATTTTAAAAGGGAGTGGGCCTTAGTTCTATTGGTAGACGCCTTTTCGGAATATCGTTATAAAAGTGGACCAGGGTTGACTCTAAAATGCGTTTGTACAATATGGGTATCAAACGAAAGGTGTTAATGAGTGTTTTAAAAGGGAGTGGGCCTTAGTTCTATGGGTGGACGCCTTTTCGGGATATCGCCATAAACGTGGACCAGGGGTGACTCTAGAATGCGTTTGAACAATATGGGTATCAAATGAAAGGTGCTAATGAGTATTTTAAAAGGGCGTGGGCCTTAGTTTTATAGGTGGATGCCTTTTCGAGATATCGCCATAAAGGTGGGCCAGGGGTGACTCTGGGGTTTTTTTGGTACGATATGAGTATCAAATTAAAGGTATTAATGAGGGTTTTAAAAGGGAGTGGCCCTGAGTTGTATATGTGAAGGCGTTTTCAAGATATCGACCAAAATGTGGACCAGGGTGATCCAGAACATCATCTGTTGGGTACCGCTAATTTATTTATATATGTAATACTACGAACAGTATTCCTTCCAAGATTCCAAGGGCTTTTGATTTCGCCCTGCAAAACTTTTTCATTTTCTTCTACTTAATATGGTAGGTGTCACACTCATTTTACCAAGTTTTTTTCTAAAGTTATATTTTGCGTCAATAGACCAATACAATTACCATGTTTCATCCATTTTTTCGTATTTGGTATATAACTATAGAATTTTTTTTCATTTTTCGTAATTTTCGATATCGAAAAAGTGGGCGTGGTCATAGTCGGATTTCGGCCATTTTTTACACCAATACAAAGTGAGTTCCGAGAAGTACGTGAACTGAGTTTAGTAAAGATATATCGATTTTTGATCAAGTTATCGTGTTAACGGCCGAGCGGAAGGACAGACGATCGACTGTGTATAAAAACTGGGCGTGGCTTCAACCGATTTCGCCCTTTTTCACAGAAAACAGTTATCGACCTAGAGCCTAAGCCTCTACCAAATTTCACAAGGATTGGTAAATTTTTGTTCGACTTATGGCATTAAAAGTATCCTAGACAAATTAAATGAAAAAGGGCGGAGCCACGCCCATTTTAAAATTTTCTTTTATTTTTGTATCTTGTTGCACCATATCATTACTGGACTTGAATGTTGACATAATTTACTTATATACTGTAAAGATATTAACTTTTCTTTAAAAATTTGAATTAAAAAAAATTTTTTTTTAAAAAGTGGGCGTGGTCGTTCTCCGATTTTGCTAATTTTTATTAAGCAGACATATAGTAATAAGAGCAACGTTTCTGCCAAATTTCATCATGATATCTTCAACGACTGCCAAATTACAGCTTGCAAATCTTCTAAATTACCTTCTTTTAAAAGTGGGCTGTGCCACGCCCGTTGTCCAAAATTTTACTAGTTTTCTATTCTGCGTCATAAGTTCAACTCACCTACCAAATTTCAACGCTTACTCCGTATTTGATAATGAATTATCGCACTTTTTCGATATCGTTCATTTTAAATAACAATCTGAGATGAGTGCCCAGGAACCTACATACCAAATTTCATCAAGATACCTCAAAATTTACTCAAGTTATCGTGTTAACGGACAAACGGACGGACGGACGGAGGGACGGACATTGCTCAATCGAATTTTTTTTTCGATACTGATGATTTTGATATATGGAAGTCTATATCTATCTCGATTCCTTTATACCTGTACAACCAACCGTTATCCAATCAAAGTTAATATACTCTGTGAGCTCTGCTCAACTGAGTATATTAAAAAAATGCCTTCGTGGCTGAAACTAATCAAAGCTGTTTTGAACTACCCAAGTATGTTAAATCAAATAGTTTGAAGTCAAAACAGTTATCTTAAAATCCACCACGTGGCCACAAAATTGGTCAAAAATTCTGGACTGTGAAAAGATTTTTACACTTGTTTCAATTATACAAGTTTCATAATGCTTATGGTGATCGTGGGTTTTTTACTTTGCTGCGTATACATTTTCTTAAGAGTTAGTTATTAATCTGTGGCATGTCTAAACATTTTTGAGATTGGAGAACATTGTTTTTGAACTTTATAATTTTAGTTTCTAACTGAAGACAAACCGTGAATTTCAAAACTCAAAAAAACTCTTTAGTGCTTTGATAAATTAAATACTCGTATGTGAAATATTCGTATTTGTGTGTGATAATTAAGATGAGTTTGTATAGCACAGCTCCAATTAGGCATGACTTCAGTTATTGTGAGTCAAGTGAAACTTCAGCGAAAACAACAATATTTAAAACAAAAAAATGTAATTTTATACTATTTAAATCATATTTAGTTTACTAAAATAACAAAATTATAATTGTTTTAATTTCAAAAAAAAAATGTCTTGTACCCTGTCAGCAATTTTCAGATCATTTTATCGTCTATCGGCAGAAAATAACTGTTTCGATACGTTTTGTTGTTATTAAGGCGATACAGGAGGAGGTGGCTGCTATTAATGGGCCCGTTGATCACCTGAGAAATGCTGTTTACCGCTACAATAAAATTTGTATTTACTGTGACAGCCAGGCTGCACTAAAAGCGCTTGGATCGGTCACATGTAAATCCAGAACAGAAGAGAAATGCCGCAAATCTCTTAACGAGATCGCTGAGCAAACTTCCCTCAGTCTGGTGTGGGTGGCTGAACACTCGGAAAAACCAGGCAATGAGATGGCTTATGAACTTGCAAGGGGGGGACATATCCGTTCCGCTTTCGTCGTCTTGGAAGGGATTGAGCATGCCGCTCGCTACCTGTAAGCTCACGTTGAAAGAGATTTTCCTTAGGGAAGCGGGTGTGAGATGGAACAATCTTTAATCCTGCCACCACACTGAGATCGGTCTGAATGCGACGCGAGACGTCCAAGAAGTCTCCTTCCTCTTGGAAGGGGGGACATATCTCTGGTGGTTGGACTTATAACCCGCCACATGGCAATCGGGAAGCATGCACAACGGCTGGGTGCTCCCTATAATGATTACTGCAGGAGCTGCAAAGACGAAGAGTAGATAGAAAGAGTTAAGCATTTTCTGTGCAACTGCCCTGCGCTTTGGCGCAAGAGGAAGAAATCTCTGGGTTCCCCCTTTTTGACGATTTTTGTGATCTGGTTAAGTTGGAACCTTAAAGTTCTTGACATTTGCTGAATCGACCTGTTGGTTTGAGTAGGGGAGAGATCCACGTGATATCACAATGGGACCTTTGGGCCTAAGTGCACTGGTGCTCGCACCGATGGCCACTCTAGCGTAAGGCGATACAGATTCATACTACATAGATACATCCTTCCAAGCAGATATTTAGGCGATCAATAACTCGAATGTTTTGAATATTTTTTTCGCTTTATGTACTTGAATAAATACATCGCTTTAATATTATAAATTGAAGAAAAAATCACTGTTCCTCCGTCCCTGATATCCCGCAAGAACACACTTACGGACTGTTTTTTATGGGTCACGAAGTTCTTCGTTTTATTAGAACACTTGATTTCACTGTGGCGCTTTTTGTTAACCCATCTTTGTCAAGATATTCGCAATGGTTTCACTCTCTGGCTTACAAATGTCGTCCTTCATTTCTGTCAATTCCTCATATCGATTGCTGGATGAAATATTGTCCTATTTAGGCTCCCTTTTCGAAAATGCACTATCTCAAAAAAGTTTGATTAATGTCCTCTTTCGGAATGTGTTTCGAAAACGCTTTTTATCAGAATCTAGTTGAAGAACGCCCTATTTCAGAATTTCTTTCTTTAACGAATGAATTGGGCGTTTCTGAAAGGATATATGAAATATAGCGTTATTCAAACATTTTATAAGATAGGTCGGTCTTGAAACGGTAGCCAATATAGGGTCATATGGATGCATTTTCCTTACCAATTTCAGATTTTTAAAATTAATTCCTCGATACAACAATATTATCTTCCTCTACACTTTTCTTCCTATAGCTTTAGTTATTTCCAGTCCTTCAGAAATAGGTTCCTAAATACTGAGTCACTTTCATATCCAAATGATGCTGCTCTGTGGAGCGTATGAAAGTGAAAATTTATTTTTATTTTTTTGTTTATTCTTTTTGTCCCCATTTTGAGGCACCCTACTTGCTGTCTGATTTTGCACGCTATCTAGTTGCTACGGTTATACTTTTTTTACTCTTTGATGCGCTGCGAATACAAAGACACTAGACTTCTTGGAATTTTCTTTATATATACCAATTTCACGCAAATCGAATCTAAAAGAGAACAAACCCTTCCCTGGCCCACTCCAGAAAAAAGTATCATAAATACTATCCATATACCAAATTTCAGGTAGGTCGAACAGTGAATATAATTGGATCGAATAGATCGGTCTCTGGTCAACTTTCCGGAAGAAAGTCCACAGGAACACTCTCCGGGTTCCATCCATGAATACGAGTTACTACAAAAGATCAGACCCCGATCCAATTCTCGAAAAGAGAGGAAGTATCTCTAAACCAAGTTTTAAGCAAATCGCCCTTTACATTGTTTTATGTAGAATAAAACCGGCTCGTGTTTCAGTTCCCGAAATTAAAATTTTCTCAAGTAATATATTTGCCAAAGAGGTACCAATGGTACGGTCCTTGGTCTACTTCTGGGAAAGAAGAATTGCTCAAGTAATAAACTAGTGACGCAAGTATCCTTCGAGCAAATTACACTATACACTACTTATTTAGAAAAGGTCGGTTCTGGTCCACTTTTTAGAATAAAAATTTTCTCAAATATTATCTTTATCAAAAGGATCGTAGCAAATCGCACCATAAATAAGATATGTGGAATAGGTCGGCTTTGGTCCACTTTCCGGACCAAATTGTTATGCATAAGCACCATCAAGCTTCCTTAAACACATACACAACATTTTTTCAAAATCGGTCCTTTCATTTAAGAAGAATTCAGTGACAAATACACGTATGTATGTATAGGTTCAAGACGGACTGATACTCCTAGTGTACAAACATTAGTATACATATATGTACATACATACCTACAAACATATCAAAAATAAAGGCGCTATTTCTATTTTGTTGGTAGCTTTTTTTCGAAGTTATACAAATCTATATTTACTTATTTATTTAATTCACTCAGTCTAAAAATACATGCTTTCTTACAGACTAGTTAAATATAGAAAGCAATTCAAGCTTAAACTTATATAAGCTGTTATTAAAATTAAGAACATTACTGAATCGATTTGCTAGATATATAGTGCTAGTTATAGGTTCATTCATTGCATAATTCGTTTTATGAGTTATTTCGATAAAAAATCTGTTATGCCGAAGATCACGCAGTGGAATATATGGAATGAACAAATTAGATAAATCGGAGCAATTTATGCTCAAGTTTATTACATTATAGGCAAGCATGAGTGAGATACAAGTTCTTCTGTCGTGCAAAGCCTGAAGACCAAGCAATTTGCGCCTGCTGGTATATGATGGGAGGCCGTCTGGCCAGTGAAGCATCCGTAAAGCAATTTTGGTAAGAACTTTTTGAACTCTCTCAATTTTATAGGAGTTAGATTCATAAAAAGGATTCCACATTATTGAACAATATTCAAGGTGACTTCTGACCAAGGAGATATAAAGTGCCTTCAACGTCAAAGGGTCCTTAAAGTCACAGGTGATTCGTCTAATGAACACAACCATTGCAAAGGACTTTGCAACAATAAAGTCAATATGATTGGAAAAAGAGTGTTTGGAGTCCAAAATGAAACCCAAATCTTTAACCTCTTTCCACGAGTCCAAGGATTAAGAGATTTAGCATTTAGTTTGTAGTTAAAATATATCCCAGTTGTCTTTTTGGAATAAGACACAATGCAGCATTTGTTTGTATTTAAAAATAAATTGTTTTCTGCGCACCAATCGGCAAAAGAGAAGTTAGTGCAGTGAGAGCTATAACGGATCGTTAGAAATAGTTTGACATCGTCCGCAAACATCAAACATTTAGCGAATTTGAATTTCTGGGGCAAATCATTTATGAAAATTAAGAATAATAGAGGGCTACAATGGGTATCCTGCGGAATTCCTGACCAGGCGTTTATATGTAGAGATGGCTTGTCGGCTCCAATTGAGCTTTCCACACAGAGCTTTCTGTTCGATAGAAAACTCGTGAAGAATTTCAACAAGTTTCAACTGATTCCATACTTTGCTAACTTGCGTACTAGAATAGTATGATCAACCTTGTCGAATGCTTTCGAGAAGTCATATATGACGTCAAGTTGCTCAGAGTTCTCTAAAGCACCCACAATTTGATTAGTAACTAAAGCTAAATTTGTGAAAGTAGACCTACCTGGGAATAATCCATGCTGACACTCCACTATAGCCTTGCCTATGTAATCGAACAATTTACGTTGAAGTACGTGGTCGAATATTTTTGCCAGAGTACACTCTTTTACAAACGGTCTGTAGTTGCAAATGTCATTGCGGTTACCAGACTTAAATATGGGATTTATGGAGCATAATTTCCACGAGACCAAAAAAATTCCGCTACTCAAGCAATTTTGAAAGAGATGAACTAAGGGTTCTGCAATGGAGTTTGCGCATATTTTGAAAAATATCGGAGAAAACCCCTCAGTATCTGATTTTGCACTACTTGTCAATTTAGAGATTGATAGAAGAACATCATCTGCAGTAACACCGAAATTAGAAATTGGGCATTGGTACCCAGAGTGAAATATAGGATCAAATGAAGAGGCAAACTTTGAATAAACTTTTTGAAATGATTTAGCAAATAAGTTGCAGGCATCCTGTGGATTACTGGAGTCTTCGCCATAATACTCCATTGTTGTTGGAAAGCCATTGGTTTTTCTTTTTGAGTTAATAACCGACCAGAAACTGGACGGATTTGACTTTAGTTTTGATTCAAGTTTAAGCATATATTGCTTAAGTAGACACTTGTTGAGGCAATCAAATTGCTTTATAAGTCTTATATAGCTAAGTCGATCAATTTCTTTACAGCTCTTCATATGTTTTTTTTAAAGTTTTATCTTTTCTATTTTTAAGATTATTTAGTTTTATATTAAACCAGGGTGGTCTATTCAATAAAACCTTACTTTTTAGAGGTACGAAACTCGAAAGGGTTAATAAAAGCCTCCTCCTAAAAATTTCATAGGAGGCCTCCGGGTTTCCGGAGAAGTTAAGGAAGGTCCAATCAGTACTGATGCGATGTGATAGGGAACAAATTATGACGACGTGATGTTGAGAAAAATGAAGTTATTTAATGAATAATCGTGTAATGTGTGTTAAATTACAGAAACTATTGTATACTGGGTCGACTCGATCAGACATAGAAAAGCAATATAGTCCACAGTGTTGCAAAAGCACCTCATTAAATGTCCCTTGGTGTAAAGTTTAGATAAGGGAAGCGGATAGTTTAAAATTGTATAATACTAGGATAAATGACGCGATTTGATGAAAAATTGCGTCATAAGTGTTAAAATACACAACAAGTTTTATACAGTTGCGCTCCTAACGAATCTAGATAAGCAATACCGTCTTTAGAATTTCAGTACTATCTGATAAAATGCCATGTGACGTCAACTTTATTTATATCAAATAAATACCCTTATTATGGCAGGCGTATTCAATTGTGTATGATCTCTCTGAGCCAACTGAAATCAAACAAAACTACAGCTTGTCAGTTCGAATTCGAAAAATTCTCGTATCGAAATTCCGGTCTATCTCAACGCTGACTTCTGCCGTAGGATGTGATAATATATTGAGTGAAATGCATTATTTTGATATAAACGACATTATGTGTGTGCTTATGATATGATATGTTTATGATCTAGGTCAGGTGACCTCATGAGATATCAATTACTCCTATCCTTGGCAAATTCCTTCTTATACGTCTTATACTCAGTTGAAAAAAGCTCATAGAGTATATTAACTCTGTTAACATAACGTAGAATTGTAAAGCCGTGAAATTATCGACATAAATAAAGATATATCTGACAATGGTCAAGATGAAAGGAGAAATCTATTTAGCCATCCATTTAGTCCATCCGTCTGCCCGTCCGTCCGTCTGTCTGTGAACATGATAACTTCAGATAATAATAAATAAAAAAAATACTAAATAAATAAAAATAACCACGTTATTTAATATAAGCGAAGTCGGACGATATCCACGCCCACTTTTTATATACACAAAAATTGGAAAACACCAAAAACGTGATTATTCATCAAATTAATAGTTGAAGTTTTAAAAAATGGACGTGACAACACCCACCTCAATAATTTCTTCAAACATAATTTTTCACAAATCAAAACTTTGTGAAAGGATTAACCTTGTCAATGAGTCTGGAAAAAAGGAAAATCGGTACATAGGTACGTCCACTTTTATCTAAAATATTTTTAAAAATATCTTAATTGAATGTAAATGGCTCCGCCCGTTTTGTATTTTTGGATCGAAAATTCTTCACGTTTCGGGAGTCATAATTAGAAAATAAAATCGCGAAAAAGCAAGCCCACTTTTGATTATACTTTGTGTAAAAAAAATGCAGCTATATAAACAATACGATAGCAGCTTTCGGATTGGTATTTAGTGTTCAGTTACAACCGAACTTAAACAATCTTAATTGTAATTATCTGTGGTCTTCAATGTTTTCTGTATAAAGAGTTTATCTGAGACTACAACAATTCAAAAATTCTTACCAGTAATTTTTAAAAATACTTAAACCCTATATTGGAGTATAAAATACAATGTTTTTGGCAATATAAAAAGGGTGTTTCTTTTTTGGTGGAGATGAAAGGGAAAATGCAGAAGTATTTCTTATGATGTGTTCTTGTATATATCCTAACTTAGTAGTTGTCTCTGATATCAGTTTAACTCCATGTTGCACTTAATCTCCAAATATTCGACGTGGGCTTGTTGATGGAAAAAATTGTTAAAAAGGTTGGTCGGAGGCCGTAAGAACACAATTTTTGTTTTTATTTTATGGGGCTTGACTTGTCATTCTAGTTTGATTTCATTGTGCTGCAAAAAAGGGATTGATATGTTTACGTCGGTCTGCTTGTCGTGTGATCTTATTGTGTGATTATATTTTTTCCTCTGATACAAAAAACAAAATTTACTTGAGAAATATAATTTTGGAATTGGAAATAAATAGCAAATATTTTGTTTATTTTAAGTGTGCGATGTGACATCATGTGATGTCAGAAAAGGAATCATATGATAATATGAACATAAATTATTTGACGTGATGTAGTTTGGTGTCAGAAGTGCAATACATATTTTGGAAGAAAAAAATTCTAGACAAAATGGTACATAATATCTATTACATGTTTAACTGCTTTGTTAGAGATGCATTCACTGTCGGATAAGTGCCATAGATACATAGGTAGTCCATAAGTCACACTTTACTGCAAAGTCACTTTCATATACATAACAAACTAAATTGTCTAGTTTCTCAATAAACACTTAACACTTTAGCATTTCCAAATTTTCAAAGACAAAACAAATGCATTTCCTTGATGCTGCCATACATATCACATACATACCTACGTACTAGACATAGGAACTTCATTACAATCGCAATTGAATTTTATCGACTTAGATTGTAATTATACTCAGCGTGCTTTGCACACAGAGTATAATAACTTTGATTGTATAACGGTTGCTTGTAGAGGTATAAAGGAATCGAGATAGCTATAGACTCCCATATATCAAAATCATCGGTATCGAAAAAAAATTTTATTGAGCCATGTCCGCCCGTCCGTCCGTCCTTTAACACGATAACTTGAGTAAATATTGAGATATCTTCACACGACTTACTTGGACCCACAATAGATTGGTATTGAAAATGAGCGAAATCGGATGATAACCACGCCCACTTTTTATATATATAACATTTTGGAAAATACAAAAAACCTGATTATTTAGTAAATAATACACCTAGAATGTTGAAATTTGGTATGTGGACTGATATTGAGACTTTTGATAAAAATTTGAAAAATTTGTTTAAAATGGGCATGGCTCCGTCCTTTTTATGACTAAGCAATTTTCTATGTTTCGTGAGCCATAACTCGAAGAAAAATTAACATATCGTAATAAAATTTGGTACACATATTTTCCTTATGGCAGACAATATTTCTAGTCAAAATGGACGGGATCCGTTAAAGACCACGGCAACTTAGAAATAAACGATTTTTAAAAGGGTCGTAGACTAGAATAATAAGCTATAACTTAGCAAGAAATTGTTTTGAATCAATGATATTTCACTCATCAAGTTTTATTGTAAGAGAAAATCGGCAGACATTTTTTTTAAACGAGCGGTGCCACGTGTTATGTAGAAAAGTAAGGTATCTGAAATGAAATGTACAATTGAAGCTCACACTGAGTATATAATGTTCGGTTACACCCGAACTTAGACACCTTTACTTGTTTTACTTGTAATACCTGGTTGCTTTGTAGGTTAATTTATTATATACCACAAGGATATATAAACGTATGAACAAACGTAAGATAATTTACTTCATATATTGTCAATGCGACAGGTTATTTCCGACTATCATGTATGTACTATGCACATTCATACATAAACCTATACAACCCCATATGTTGAATTTATAGTAAAAAAAAAAAAAAAATTTTGCAGTTAAAATCATGAAAAATTATTGCAGTCATAGGAATTCTATTGCTTTGGGGTTTTATTGTTGGTTTTGTAAGTCGATCAATATTGAAGTGCATTGTAGCAGAATTTCCGTAGCTAATAAAACGTTATGCTTGATCTGGTTCGTATGAATTTGGTGTATATATACTTATATATGTATGAAATAATTTAGTACTTTAAATGAACTAAAGTTATTTTTTTAAATGGAATGAGAGATAGTTTTGTTGATAATAAATTCCGATTAATGTTGCTTTATTTGTCAGGTTAAAAGGAAATTTTTAGCAAATTTTTCTATTCAGAGGTCGATGCAATGAATCAATAGCGAATTCTATAAATGAATTTAAAATGAAACGGAATTAGTCAGAACAAGCTAAAAAAAGGAATATAAGTTTATAGCCAAAGGCTTTTGTTTAAAAAATCTTAGTAAGAAAGATACATAAAATAAACACTATAGAATATGCTTAAAATATTCCTCGCATCTTGTGCTTTAAATATGAAACATGTTTGAAAGGAAAAGCAAAAATGGCACATAGAGTAAACTCAGCATGGAATAATGGACTAAGCATGTGTCTGAGGGATAGAAGGGACGGCTTTTGCACCAATATCACGGCAGGTACTTAGACTCGCATCCTAGAACCCGAGAAGCTGGACGATGAAGAATTGGTGATATAGGAACATATTTTAGCGACTATCGCCATGAGTCGTTTGCAGTTTTTTTTCCTCGATATTACTGAAAATTTGGTTAGTCTTCTCCAAATTTTTGCTCCAACTCAAAGAATATGGGAAGAACGTACCCAAGAACGATCAAATACTCGTTCGCCATCGAAAAGTTCGTAAGCTATATAGAATGGTATATAAAATGGTGAGATGACAATACACCAAGTGTCATGATCCCAAGAAAATCTACATGAATTGTCTTTTTTTATAAATTTCATGAAAATGGAATGGTATATTAAGTTTGTTACGATTGTCAAAATGTCTGTCCTTAAAGTAGAAGAGGGTGGGTATACCAATAAATATACCGAAATCATCAGGATGACGAGAAAAGTAAGTTTAGTCATGCCCGCATGTCTGTCTGTCCGTCTGTTTGAATGCAACTCAAACTCAAGACAAGTCCCCAAATTTTTGAAATATTTTGATGAAATTTGGTGAGCTGGTACATTTAACAGCTACAAGCAATACAACCGATTGTTCAGATAAAATGTTTAACGTAATTGCTTCCTCGTTTCAACAACTAGACGCTTGACATTTAACGGGTTGTTTACATATAAGGCATACATTTTTGTCTGAAAAAATAGTTAAGATTGGTTGTATATAATTTATATTCCATACAACTGATTGTTCAGATTTTATGAATTTTTCAACACATTCACAAAAAAGCCTGTCTTTTAAATTTCATATTAATTGTTTGTCAACCTATGTTAGGAAATCTAAGTTAGGGTGAGATTATCTTAAAAGAAGCGGAGAGCACCTATTTAAAATTTTCGATTCTTGCACTCCCATACCAGTAAAACATATCGCTCAATAATATTGAAAGTATTGTTAAGCTTAGACCTTCAAGCTAGTTTTTTTCTTAAAAGTGGGCGTGATCGTCAATTGATCTTTTCAGGTCTATAAATACTCAACAGCAAGAACAATACGTCTACCTAATTACAGCAAGATATCAATCGATTTTCATTTACGGCAAAACTTTAAAATCTTCTTCTTTTAAATGCAGAGGATGCCAAGCCCATTTTCTAAAACTAAAGTCAATAACTTAATCATAAAACTAATAAAATTTCCCAGTTTAACCATTTAAGCAGTAGTCGTTAATAAACTAGACACTTTCTTCCTTTTATTTTAAATTTCGATATCGAACAAGTGGGCGTGGTTATTTTCATAATTTCTGGTTTCAATACCAATATATTGTGAGTTGCGATAAGATGATGTATTTAATTTGGTTAAGACTTATCCGTTTTAACTCTGGTAATCGCGTAAACAGATGGGCGGAAGAACACTCGGTGATCTGTGTATGACTTGTATGTGTAGCTTCCAATCTATTTAATCCATTTTTACAGCGAAAACTTCTATTATGGAAAAAATTGTTCCTTCATTTTGCACTGCTAAACTCTATCTTTTCAACTAGGCCATCCTGCGCTCTGCAAAATGACTGCATTTGTAGGTAATCGTGACCCTTCTCTAATTGAGTGTAAAATATTTTGTGAAAGGAACGCTTAAATCAGAGACTTGTGAAAAACCAGCAGGCCGACATTATTTTCAGAGAATAAACCGTCATTATTGCTATAAAGAGAAAAGCACAAAAAAACTTGGGCCATGCCCATTTTCAAAAAATGTTTAATTCTCCTACTTAGGCCCCGATATCATTGTTGAGGTGGAATACCAGTATAATCCATTTATATTCCGTGAAGATATCGAACTGTTTCTAAGAGTGAACTTAAACAATTTTCTTATAACCGGCCTTCAGCTAATTTCCACCAAGTGAGCATAAAGTGATAAGAAAAATGACTCTGATAAATTTCAACGAGAAATTTTCAAAGCCTTTTAATTTTCGCTTTCCGATGGTTTTAAATTAAAATAATTCTACTCACAAAGTTGTATCACTTTAATTATATATTGTACTAAACTATTGTGATTCTTGTTCGAAACTGACATCAAAACAATGGGTGTTTATAGCTCAATACCGTTATAATCTGTACCAATAAAACATAAAAGCTTTATTTAAATTTTTTTGATAACCTGGTTCATTTAAACCCTCGTAAGGTCTTCGGGTCGAATTTGACCCAATATAGGATGACGTCCTATTCATTGAAAAGTGATCATATATTAACGATTTTTTTAGCTATATATGTTTTTTACACATTCGTTTTTGGGGTCTGGCCCATTGTAAAGAAACTACCTCTTCTAATTTTCTGGGCAGAATTCCGTGTGCATCAATCTTATTGATGCCTTTTCTAGCTATAATTTCTTTTAAATTTGTATCATCGGGTTAAATTTTACCGCAAGTAAAGAAATTATTATATTTATTTTATTATTTCTGGCCGGATATTATTCCTCAACCAGTGGCGTAAGAATAGGGTGGTAGGGCTGCAAAAATGCCACGGGTCCTCGACCCAAGAGGGCGCCGGGCCAAGAGGCCGCGAGCTCAAATATATATTTTACATTGTACCTGAGTATTTTATTTTATTTGAAAAGTATATTTTTATAAGTTCTGCTTAACATCCAAAGTGAGGCAACTATAGACTATAATACATAGGGCATAGTATCAAATGACGCAATATTTCATCAAATTTTATATCTGATAAAGAAATTTTGTCTTTAACTTAAATAATATCAAAAATAATAAACTCTACTAGATGGGCAGGATGGTATGATGTCGTTTTTAAAAGTTCGGTTTGTTGAAGTCCAAAAAGCGCTAACGAAAACTTTCTGTTGAAATGCAAATCAGATGAAAAAAATGAAGCTGTTCTACTCAAAAAGAAGATGGAAAACTACAATTTTGTTATGTTATGGGCAAGATCCTACTTACTATCGATGCAGCCGCTAAAACACTTCAGTCTAAAGCTACCGATCTTTTAAATGCCTTAAAAAGATTGAATATTTGTCTAGAAGAATTGGAAAGGTATCGACATGAATTTGGAAATTTAAAAATTGGAAGCGAATAGTGTAGCAGAAAAATTGCCTATCACCCCTGAATTTTCTAAAACTCGCCAGAGGATGGTAAAAGGTCATTTTGATGAGCGTTGCGAAGATGTTCATCTCCGAGATCCGGAAAGTTTGTTCAAAGTGAACATATTTTATCGAGTATTGGACATCATTATAAACCAACTGAAATCGCGTTTTATTCCAGTGAATGAAATTGTTTAAAATTTCAGTGTTTTGCAGCCTTCCACTTTAAAAGTTCTAAATGGTCTTTTAAAAAAAGCTCTAGAATTTGTTGAGATACATAAAAAAGACATGCCTCTTTTGCCAGAGAAATGATAAGTTTTCGACCCAATTTCAGAGACGAAATAGAAAAATCGTCGTGTATAACAGACCTCGCTGATTTACTAATAATAAAAAAGCATGGTATATCTTGCAGCTTTCCTGGATTGTGCACAGCATTACTTTTATTTCTTACAATTCCTGTGACTACAGCTAGTGCTGAACGATCATTTTTATACTCAATTGAGCAGAGCTCACAGAGTATATTAAGTTTGATTGGATAACGGTTGGTTGTACATATATAAAGGAATCGAGATAGACTTCCATATATCAAAATAATCAGGATCGAAAAAAAATTTGATTGAGCCATGTCCGTTCGTCCGTCCGTCGGTCCGTTAACACGATAACTTGAGTAAATTTTGAGGTATCTTGATGAAATTTGGTACGTAGATTCCTGAGCACTCATCTCAGATCGCTATTTAAAATGAACGATATCGGACTATAACCACGCCCACTTTTTCGATATTGAAAATTTCGAAAAACCGAAAAAGTGCGATAATTCATTACCAAAGACAGATAAAGCAACGAAACTTGGTAGATGAGTTGAATTTATGACGCAGAATAGAAAACTAGTAAAATTTTGGACAATGGGCGTGGCACCGCCCACTTTTAAAAGAAGGTAATTTAGAAGTTTTGCAAGCTGTAATTTGTCAGTCGTTGAAGATATCATGATGAAATTTGGCAGGGACGTTACTCCTATTACTATATGTACGCCTAATAAAAATTAGCAAAATCGGAGGAGGACCACGCCCACTTTTAAAAAAAAAATTTTTTTAAAGTAAAATTTTAACAAAAAATTTAATATCTTCACAGTATATAAGTAAATTATGTCAACATTCAACTCCAGTAATGATATGGTGCAACAAAATACAAAAATAAAAGAAAATTTCAAAATGGGCGTGGCTCCGCCCTTTTTCATTTAATTTGTCTAGGATACTTTTAACGCCATAAGTCGAACACAAATTAACCAATCCTTTTGAAATTTGGTAGGGGCATAGATTTTATGATGTTAACTGTTTTCTATGAAAACAGCCGAAATCGGTTGATGCCACGCCCAGTTTTTATACACAGTCTTTCGTCTGTCCTTCCGCATGGCCGTTAACATGATAACTTGAGCAAAAACAGACATATCTTTAATGAACTTAGTTCACGTACTTACTTGAACTCACTTTATCTTGGTATGAAAAATGAACGAAATCCGACAATGACCACGCCCACTTTTTCGATATCGAAAATTACGAAAAATTTAAAAAATTCCATAATTCTGTACCAAATACGAAAAAAGGGATGAAACATGGTAAGGTAATTGGATTGTTTTATTGACGCGAAATAAAACTTTAGAAAAAACTTTATAAAATGGTTGTGACACCTACCATATTAAGTAGAAGAAAATGAAAAAGTTCTGCAGGGCGAAATAAAAATAAAAAACCCTTAAAATCGTGGCAGGTATTACATATATAAATAAATTAGCGGTATCCAACAGATGATATTCTGGGTCACCCTGGTCCACATTTTGGTCGATATCTGGAAAACGCCTTCACATATACAACTACCACCACTCCCTTTTAAAACTCTCATTAATACCTTTAATTTGATACCCATATCGTACAAACACATTCTAGAGTCACCCCTGGTCCATCTTTATGGCGATATCTCGAAAAGGCGAACACCTATAGAACGAAGGCCCACTACCTTTTAAAAATACTCATTAACACCTTTCATTTGATACCCATTTCGTACAAATAAAGTCTAGAGTCACCCCTGGTCCACCTTTATGGCGATATCTCTAAAAGGCGAACACCTATAGATCGAAGGCCCACTCCCTTTTAAAAATACTCATTAACACCTTTCATTTGATACCCATATCGTACAAACTAAGTCTAGAGTCACCCCTGGTCCACCTTTATGGCGATATCTCGAAAAGGCGAACACCTATAGAAATAAGGCCCCCTCCCTTTTAAAATACTCATTAACAACTTTCGTTTGATACCCATATTGCACAAACGAATTCTAGAGTCACCCCTGGTCCACCTTTAGGGCGGTATCTCGAAACGGCGTCCACCTATGGAACTAAGGATTACTCCCTTTTAAAATACTCGTTAACACCTTTCTTTTGATACCCATATTGTACAAACAAATTCTAGGGTCACCCCTGGTCCACCTTTATGGCGATATCTCCAAAATGCGACCACCTATACAACAACCACTCCCTTTTAAAACCCTAATTAATACCTTTAATTTGATACCCATATCGTACGAACACATTCTAGAGTCACCCCTGGTCCACCTTTATGGCGATATTTCGAAACGGCGTCCACCTATAGAACTAAGGCCCACTCCCTTTTAAAATACTCATTAACACCATTCGTTTGATACCCATATTGTACAAACAAATTCTAGAGTCAACCCTGATCCACCTTTATGGCGATATCCCTAAATGGCGTCTACCTATAGAACTATGGCCCACTCCCTCATAAAATACTCTTTAATGTCTTTCATTTGATACACATGTCATACAAACACATTCCACGGTTTCCCTCGGTTCATTTTCCTACATGGTTATTTTCCCTTATGTTGTCACCATAGCTCTCAACTGAGTATGTAATGTTCGGTTACACCCGAACTTAACCTTCCTTACTTGTCAAAACTAAATTTGGTTAAAACCTACTTAAGAAACTCGATGAGACAAGACAGGTTATGTGACTAGGCTATTCTTTCTATTGAAAATTCTATAGCCCGATCTTTAAACTTTGATGATGTTGTAGACAATTTTGTGAAACATAAATCTTGGAAAAAAGAGTTTTCTTAATAAATATCTCACTGACCATTAGTGGGACATATGCATCGTGTAATTGAGTACAATGAAAATTTTGAAGTTTGCTAAAATTAAACTGAATACAACGTGACGATTTTTATTGATAGGGTCCCATCAAAAGAAGTTGCCACGGGCCCTAGATGGTACAGTTACGCAACTGTCCTCAACCATTTTATTGATGACTCTTCTAGCCATAATCTTTTTCACATTTTGTCTTTGGGTCAAACCTGACGCGTTTAGAAAAAAATTTTATAACTGTTTTTCTGTTGAATTCCTCAAAGCAAATTTTTCGAAATAATCTTAAAGTAAAATACTTTAGCACAGCACCAACAACAAAAAATATTTAAAGTTGTTGCAGTAAACACAGAATATTCAGAAGCTTGAGGGAAAAAAGTGGAGACGGGTAAATGTGTTGCATTATTCGCAAATTAATTACTCAATTATGTACCGTACAGCAAATATGTCAAATGCATACACATAAGCTTGGGTGTCTGTGTATGTGTGTCTATATTATACAAGAACAAACGTCTGCATATAAAGTATATAAAACTATGTCTTTTGTTGTTGCAGTAGAGGTGTTTTTTGTAACCTCTTCACGACAATAAAAAGTTGAAAAACAAAAAAAAAAATTAATAAAGTAAAATAAAACAAGTTGAAATGGCAAGCATATGAGTGGCGTAAAGCGCATACAAATGCATATGTATGAATGTCTTTGAGTTGCAACATTAAAAGTGGCATGCAACTTTGAGTTCATGCCACACGCATGCTACAAGTCTTTGGCAAAAGCTGCAGCAATAAAACAAGAGGATAAAAGCGTAAAGCAACGAAATGTTTGCCACCTGGAAACTAGTCATGATTTCATATACACACAAGCATATACACATAGATATGTATGTAAGTGTATATATGTATGTGTATATAGTGCTTGTATACATAATTACACTGTATACATATTTATCTCTCTTTACTATTACAACATTTATATTTTATTTGAGAGTTTTCAGTAAATGCGTTTGCGTTGTGTGTTGTTGGCTTTTAGCTGATTGTTGCTGTTGTTCTTGTTGTTGTTGTTGTTGGCATTGAAGTGGAATGTCAGCTTAATGTTGCTTTATGCTACATGTGTTTGCTTTAAATTGTAATGTAAAAACAAGCCCACAAGGACCTCGCAGCGGGCATGTAAGATGTTGGTGCTCATGGCATTTGCGCTATTACTTTCTCCTGCATGCTTTTCTCAAACTCTTCAATTCGCTCCAAATGTGCTACCTCAAAGCAGCTGATCGCTCCTTTTCTTGTGCTTACCTATGGCCGTGTATCTGTATGTGTGTGTATTGCAATACTTTGAAAGTTATTACATGCCAATGTGAGTTGCCTACTTTGTATCTGCTAATCCTCTTTTATTTTGATGGCTATAGCCAGTAGTGTGCGCGCTGAAAGTGGTAGGGATGCAGATGGAAATAAAGATTGTGATAGGAAGAACGATAGATACAAAATTATAGATATATGTATGTATAGATTAAGTGCGAAGGAGATAGAGACGGAGATAGACATAACGATAAATGAAGAGTTACAAAAAGGTAAAGGATAGGAATATAGATGGAGATCAAGTTAGAGAGATGGATGTGGGGAAGTAGAAAGAAAAAGATAAAGCGAAAACGAAAGAGAAAGATGGAAAAAGAGAAATAAAAAGATAAAGATAAAGGCTAAGAATAAATGTAAGGGCAAGAGTTAGATTAAGAGTAATAGTATGGGTAAAAGTAGGAGTAAGAGTAAGAATAAGAGTGAAAGTAGGAGTAAGAGGAAGAGTAAGAATAATAGTAAGAGTAGGAGAAAGAGTAAGAGTAAGAGTTAGATTAAGAGCTAGAATAAGAGTAAAAAAAAAATAAGCGTAACACTTATACAGAGGCGGCTGATGTGGTGTGTTGTAGTGTGATCCGCCTACCACACCGACGATCATGGGTTCACGCCCCGGGCAAAGCAACATCTAAATTGCAGAAATAAGTTTTTTCTATTAGATTAAATTTATTTATTTAAGAGTAAGAGTAAGAGTAAGAGAAAGATTAAGAGTAAAAGTAAGAGTAAGAGTAAGAGAAAGAGTAAGAGTTAGAGTAAGGGTAGAAGTAAGAGTAAGAGTAAGAGTAAGGGTGAGGGTAAGAGTAAGAGTTATAGTAAGAGTAAGAGTTAGAGTAAGAGTAAGAGTAAAAGTAAGAGTAAGAGTAAGAGAAAGAGTAAGAGTTAGAGTAAGGGTAGAAGTAAGAGTAAGAGTAAGAGTAATAGTAAAAGTAAGAGAAAGATTAAGAGTAATAGGAAGAGTTAGGGTATGAGTAAGAGGAAGAGGAGAAAAAAGAAAAAGAAAGACCGAAACAAAGATATGCACGTAGTAGTAGAGAAAGGGAAAGAGATTGAGATTGAGGTGGACAAAGAGATAGGCGTAGAGACAGGTATAGAGACAGTGATAAAAATAGAGATAATGGTAAATAATAAAACCCTGGACATTTTCAGAACAAACAGGACGTGGGGAGTTGTCGACGATAACGACTTGGTTATTCCGAGCAACGATAAATTTATTTCAACAATAACTTAGTTCATGCAAACGGCACTTTGCGGCGTGTACCATGTTACACAAATGTTGACTTACAGTGACACAGGAAACAGGTTGCGGTTGTAGAATATTTGTTTTGTTTTGCTCATTTTCTAAAAGGGTGGTTAATTGATGTTTATTTAAACGATTTTTCATCATCTCTTTTCAAATTTGATTTGGACATAAACACGCTGAAGATGGCAGAATGCCGAAACCGGTTTGCCTACAAAGAAAATTTGACAAGGGTCACGGAAAATCCGTCCAACACCTATACATCTACGTAGATGGTTCAACAAGGAAAACAAAGACCGATGATTGGCGATCCCGAAGTATCTGCATGCCGATCAGTCTTACCGCCTTTCTGAATCTTCAAGTATGATCCAGGTAGAGGTCTATGTTGTAGGGAAAAATGTTAGAATGAAAAAGTTGGATATGCTTCACTGATTTCGATAATCGGTGGTCTCCGTAGGGCATTCCAGTGTCTGCTTTTTTGGTTCCCTGTGCACACCTATATCGAAGGGAATAAATGTTCTAAAGATAGTCACAAAAATTTGGGAAAAATATATAAAGGAGGCCGTACAAGCACTATTTGAATATCTCCTGAATATAATCGAGGAACAAACCATTTGGATGGTTGTAAATTTTCAAGACCTTCTGGTCATGGGTCGATTCCTAAAGAACCAAGTTCCTTATAAAATTGAGAAAATATGCAATGAAAGTATGTACGGGTAATGTCAAAGCCAACACTATTTTAGCGATTCTTCGAGGCATGCGTACGCCAAAGATAAGAAGAAAGGGGAATTCCTTTTATGATTTCAGGACAATAAGGGGAGTCGATTTATCACTTGTTTTTTCTATGTTCATGACTGCAGGCCATTCTACACATATTTCCTAAGGAATACTGGAAAAGGCAATGAAAGCGGATCGTTCGATCCTACTTAAGAAAGTGTTTTGTTGAAGTCTGTTTAGGAAGTATCTTTTAAAACAAATTTGCCCGCCTACACTTACCGATGGGCAAAAAAAGCGTATGCGAGTAGAAGTGTGGAATGTAAGAACGACCAGATTTAACCTGAGCATTCCTCTTCCAGTTGGCATCGGCCATCAACTTAGTTTTTCTAACGAACGTCCTCTCCAAGACAGATAATTTTCAACGAGAAGCTTTTCATTAAAGAAACACAACAGTAGTATTTACTGCACCATTGCGGAGGAGCGAATCCGCTAAGAAAACATTTTTTTCAAATTTTTTGTTGTTGCTTTTGCTGGGGTTTGCACCTAGGACCTTTGGGTTTCGAAGCACCCTACCATTACAATATGGCTGCTGGCGGTTGAAAAGTATAGCAAGCGGTTGTTCGAAAACTCTTGGAAGTATGGATGGGGCGAAATTATCTCCGAGTGCAAGTGTAGGAACTTGTCATGCACGCTTGCCTAACCAAGACGTCTTTTCGATATTTTTTCATATTTTCTACCTTCGCTCTTAGATTGTAATAAAGGTTTTATTGAGACAAATTTAGGACATTTTTTAGCATTATAGAAAAAACATGCATCATTACAATTAGAAACCGTAGAGTAGCATAAATGTACTACTTGGTATACAAAAAGCGCTCTCAGCTAAAACCAAGTTAAGACTATTCAAATTACATTTGGTTTGCACTTTCCATCACACATTTCTGCTACAAAGTAAGTACGAACATATAGCAATTTTGAAAGCTGGATTTGCCTCCTGGCTGGTTTGTGGAAACCTTTTGCGCATGGCTTGCAACAAATTTAATTTATCAAACAAGTATGCAAAGTTGTGATTACAATGTAGTAGGACGAAAATTAAACTACAACAAGGTAAGCATTTATGCACTCTGTTGCAACATTATTCGTAAAAGCCTTAATACCCCCAAATGTGTGGTTTTGTGCGTCAAACTGTCATCGTCCGCCACTACTTCATCGCCTCTAATTGTCGTCGCCGTTAACTGTTTTGCTCTATAATTTGTGCTCTGTTTAACTTTCTACACGAACGCTATTCACTTCTAGGCTTAACTCACTTAGCACACATTTTAAGTGCGCGCTTTTTGTTTTTGTTATGTGCAGCGTTTCAATTCGTTTTTCGCATCTGGTTATTTTTCATTTTGCTTTCTTGCCACATTGCTTCTTGCTTGCTTGACTGCCTATTGGTCTTCTTACTCCCTTATTAATTTTACTGCTTCTTTTGGATTTATTTTTGTGCACTACTGCACGTTGTTATTTTGGCAGCACACTGCAATGGTGTTATCTTGTAAATTTTTGGCACTTGTGCTGCCTCTGCTGCTGTAGTTACTATTTGTACAAGTTTGCTTCGTGCCACTTACTGCTCGTTGCGTGCAACATAATCTGCTGCCAATTAGTTTGGAGTGAAAGAAAATTCACTGTTTATTTTTCCATTTTACCTGCAATGTTGCTCTGCTAATTTTCTTCGTCAATCGATAAATTGATTGAGGATTCTGTGTTGGCCAAAAGGAGTGAAAAACACCTTGGAAGTGGTAAATGAATCTCTCTTGTCGGAACATAGCTCTTTGATTTAAAAGTGGAATCTACCTTAATGAACAAAATGCATTAAATAGCTTCTTAAATGGAATAAAATTAAAGACACAAAAACTTTTTATAGAGCAGTAAACACTTTCAATTATTTGAGGAAAAGCTTGCATGAATTTCATACCTGAAACTATGCAAATCAGTCCGTTGTTGTTGTTGTTGTAGCGATAAGGACACTCCCCGAAGGTCTTGCGGAATGTTATCAATGTTGATGGTCCTTTGCCGGATTTAGATCCGGTACGTTTCGGTAACAAGCACCATTAAGATATTAGCCCCACCATCTCGAGATCAAATTTAGAACCACGTGAAACCTTCTAGGCCATACCGCCCTCTCATCCCCTAGATCAATGAGGAACTTGGGGTCGCCAAAGCCTTGGCTATTAAAGAAACAGGAGTCGCCATGGTTAGGTGGGGCTGACAATTGGGTTGGAGAAGCTATATATTGCACTGGCAACCCCTTGAAATCAATTTTAGTCTCCCCTTACGACTGGCATACTTGACTCTGGTATATTCTTAGCCCCTAATCTTCTGTGGTCTCAAAAACACTTTTGAAAAAGTTCGAAAACCTTTTTGCGAAAATAAAGGTTCGAAAATTTTTGAGTACACAATTGTGTAGCTAAGTCAATTTAAGTCTAATTTATGGAAACTTTTTTATCAATTTTTTAAAATAAAAAAAGAAGGATTTGATGGACGTAAGTTGATAAAAACCGCCACTCCTATTTTCGTGTTCGCTGCTGTGCTTATAATTTTTATACTCGCGTATGCACTCGTGTGCTTTGCACACAGACTCAGGCCCGGATCTACGGCGAAAATAGGGGACATTTTTCTTGAGCATGAAAATAGCAGCAGGCACAAAATTTTGGAATTTCACGATGCGTGACAATTTATACATGAATAAAAATATAAAAATAAAACAAAATTTATGAAACTTCGGTTAAGGACCACACCCACTTTTATATAAACGGTTTTTAAAAGGGTCGTGGACGAATAAAATAAGCCATATCTTTGCAAAAAAGATCTTTATATCAATGGTAATTCATTTCCCAAGTGGATTTATAACAATAAAAAAAATTTAAAAAATGGGCGTGGCACCGCCCCTTTTATGATTAAGCAATTTTCTATGTTTCGGGAGCCATAACTCGAAGAAAAATCAACGGATCGTAATGAAATTCTTTATAGCAGAAAATATTACTAGTAACAAGTAAGGAAGGCTAAGTTCGGGTGTAACCGAACATTACATACTCAGTTGAGAGCTATGGAGACAAAATAAGGAAAATCACCATGTAGGAAAATGAACCTAGGGTAACCCTGGAATGTGGTTGTATGACATGTGTATCAAATGGAAGGTATTAAGGAGTATTTTAAGAGAGAGTAGGCCATAGTTCTATGGATGGACGCCATTTAGGGATATCGCCATAAAGGTGGACCAGGGCTGACTCTAGAATTTGTTTGTACGATATGGGTATCAAATGAAAGGTGTTACTGAGGATTTTAAGAGGGAGTGGGCCTTAGGTCTGTCGGTGGACGCCTTTTCGAGATATCGCCATTGAGGTGGACCAGGGGTGACTCTAGAATGTTTTGTACGATATGGGTATCAAATGAAAGGTGGTAATGAGTATTTTAAAAGGGAATGGGCTTTAGTTCTATAGGTGAACGCCTTTTCGAGAAATCGCCATAAAGGTGGACCAGGGGTGACTCTAGAATATGTTTGTACGATATGGGTATCAAATGAAAGCTGTTAATGAATATTTTAAGAGGGAGTGGGCATTAGGTCTATAGGTGGACGCCTTTTCGAGATAGCGCCATTAGGGTGGGCCAGGGGTGACTCTAGAATGTTTGTACGATATGGGTATCAAACGAAAAATGTTACTGAGCGTTTTAAGAGGGAGTGGGCATTAGGTCTATAGGTGGACGCCTTTTCGAGATATCGCCATTAGGGTGGGCCAGGGGTGACTCTAGAATGTGTTTGTACGATATGGGTATCAAACGAAAGGTGTTACTGAGCATTTTAAGAGGGAGTAATCCTTAGTTCTATAGGTGGACGCCTTTTCGAGATATCGCCATTAGGGTGGGCCAGGGGTGACTCTAGAATGTTTGTACGATATGGGTATCAAACGAAAAGTGTTACTGAGTATTTTAAGAGGGAGTGGGCATTAGGTCTATAGGTGGACGCCTTTTCGAAATGTCGCCATTAGGGTGGGCCAGGGGTGACTCTAGAATGTGTTTGTATGATATGGGTATCAAATGAAAGGTGGTAATGAGTATTTTAGAAGGGAGTAATCCTTAGTTCTATAGGTGGACGCCTTTTCGAGATATCGCCATATGGGTGGACCAAGGGTGACTCTAGAATGTTTGTACGATATGGGTATCTAACGAAAGGTGTTACTGAGCTTTTTAAGAGGGAGTGGGCATTAGGTCTATAGGTGGACGCCTTTTTGAGATATCGCCATTAGGGTGGGCCAGGGTGACTCTTGAATGTGTTTGTACAATATGGGGGTATCAAATGAAAGGCGGTAATGAGTATTTTAAAAGGGAGTAATCCTTAGTTCTATAGGTGGACGCCTTTTAGAGATATCGTCATAAAGGTGGACCAAGGGTGACTCTAGAATGTTTGTACGATATGGGTATCAAACGAAAGGTGTTACTGAGCATTTTAAGAGGGAGTGGGCATTAGGTCTATAGGTGGACGCCTTTTCGAGATATCGCCATTAGGGTGGGCCAGGGGTGACTCTAGAATGTTTGTACGATATGGGTATCAAACGAAAGGTGTTACTGTGCATTTTAAGAGGAAATGGGCATTAGGTCTATAGGTGGACGCCTTTTCGAGATATCGCCATTAGGGTGGGCCAGGGGTGACTCTAGAAATTTTGTACGATATGGGTATCAAACGAAAGGTGTTACTGAGCATTTTAAGAGGGAGTGGACATTAGGTCTATAGGTGGACGCCTTTTCGAGATATCGCCATTACGGTGGGCCAGGGGTGACTCTAGAATGTTTGTACGATATGGGTATCAAACGAAAGGTGTTACTGAGCATTTTAAGAGGGAGTGGGCATTAGGTCTATAGGTGGACGCCTTTTCGAGATATCGCCATTAGGGTGGGCCAGGGGTGACTCTAGAATGTGTTTGTACGATATGGATATCAAATTAAAGGTATTAATGAGGGTTTTAAAATCGAGTGGCCCTTAGATCTATATGTGAGGGCGTTCTCGCGATATCGACCAAAATGTGGACCAGGTGATCCAGAAAATCATCTGTCGGGTACTGCTAATTTATTTATATATGCAATACCACTAACAGTATTCCTGCCAAGATTCCAAGGGCTGTTGATTTCGCCATGCAAACCTTTTTCATTTCCTTCTACTTAATATGGTAGGTGTCACACCCATTTTACAAAGTTTTTTCCAAAGTTATATTTTGTGTCAATAAACCAATCCGGTTACCATGTTTCATCCCTTTTTTCGTATTTGGTATAGAATTATGGCATTGTTTCATTTTTCGTAATTTTCGATATCGATCAAGTGGGCGTGGTTATGGTCGGATTTCGGCCATTTTTTATACCAAGATAAAGTGAGTTCAGATAAGTACGTGGGCTAAGTTTAGTAAAGATATATCGGTTTTTGCTCAAGTTATTGTGTTAACGGCCGAGCGGAAGGACAGACGGTGGACTGTGTATAAAAACTGGGCGTGGCTTCCACCGATTTCGCCCATTTTCACAGAGAACAGTTACCGTCATAGAATCTATGCCCCTACCAAATTTGGGAACGATTGGTAAATTTTTGTTTGACTTATGGCATTAAAAGTATTCTAGACAAACTAAATGAAAATGGGCGGAGCCACGCCCATTTTGAAATTTTCTTTTATTTTTGTATTTTGTTGCATCATATCATTACTGGAGTTGAATTTTGACTTAATTTACTTATATACAGTAAAGATATTAAATTTTTTGTTAAAATTTGAATTTAAAAAAAAATTTTTTTAAAAAGTGGGCGTGTTCTTCATCCAATTTTGCTAATTTTTATTTAGCACATATATAGTAATAGTAGTAACGTTCCTGCAAATTTCATCATGATATCTTTAACGACTGTCAAATTACAGCTTGCAAAACTTTTAAATTACCTTCTTGTAAAATTGGGCGGTGCCACGCCCATTGTCCAAAATTTTACTTATTTTCTATTCTGCGTCATAACGCCAACCCATCTACCAAGTTTCATCGATTTAACCGCCTTTGGCAATGAATTATCGAATTTTTTCGGTTTTTCGAAGTTTTCGATATCGAAAAAGTGGGCGTGGTTATAGTCCGATATCGTTCATTTTAAATAGCGATCTGAGATGAATGCCCAGGAATCTACACACCAAATTTCATCAAGATACCTCAAAATTTACTCAAGTTGTCGTGTTAACGGACGGACGGACGGACGGACGGACGGACGGACGGACATGGCTCAATCAAATTTTTTTTCGATACTGATGATTTTGATATATGGAAGTCTATATCTAGCTCGATTCCTTTATACCTGTACAACCAACCGTTATCCAATCAAAGTTAATATACTCTGTGAGCTCTGCTCAGCTGAGTATAAAAATGGACGGGATCGGTTAAAGACCGCGGCAACTTAGAAATAAAACAAATCTAAAACGGTCGTAGACTAGAATTTTAAGCTATAATTTAGCAAAAAATAGTTTTGAATCAATGATGTTTCACTTATCAAGTTTTATTGTAAGAGGAAATGTGGTGACATTTTTTTTTAAACGGTCGGTGCCACGTGTTATGTAGAAAAGTAATTTAGCTGAAATGAAAAGTACAATTGAAGCTCCCGCTGAGTATATAATGTTCGGTTACACCCGAACTTAGACACCTTTACTTGTTTGTTTAAATTTTGACATGTATCATTGGTGTCATGTTGCGAGCAAAATTCCACAGAAAAGGTTTCTCTCCAAAACTTCTGTATCCTCACTGTATACAGTGCCGTGAAAACGAAGCCAATGAAACTTTACGTGACGTTTTCTAGTTCGGTGGGAGAGTGTATATAAATATAAATATTCATTTCCTATTCCGTGCCAACTCAATATCTGCACGAGGTGGTGATAAAGTTCTAAGTTGTTCCGGTCGTAATTTTCAGCACTCTTTCCTCGATATCCTTTACTTCTATTGCTACTTAACTCTTGTTCGCAACTTTGTATTTTTCACACATCTTCAGATGGTCGCTAGATTCTAATATCATACTGATCGGCTATTTCACTGGACTACATATCTATTGCGATCTTTTAAGGTAAAACAGTTCTCCGAAGCGCACGCCATCTTGCTCTTTTGTAGTATTTTTTGGGTCATGAAGGTACTATGTAGCTCATCATATCATGGTGATGAGCGTGTATATTTTCTATATTAATGGCCCAGTGATTCACTGAGGTTACATCTATGTTAGAGATTGCATAGCTGCCTAGTAGAGCTATGATATTGATATAGTCTCATTGTTAACACAGGTGTTTCTCATGACACTCCGGCCTAGCATCACAGTTTTAAAGTTAATACCATGCAGTATTTATTTTTCGAATTTTCAAAGATAAACTGAGCATTGAGACTATACAAATTTGGTTCTGGATGAGATACAAATCCGGTTAAGGTTATCCCTTGCAAGTACATGATGATAGAATTAGTTATTCCTCTTCTGACATCTTAAGTAATATAATTCGATAGTTAATGAATATTCTAATAGTAATTAATTATATTCTTTATTAACAATAGAAACTCGAATAAACTTTTATGTCGCTTACACATTCCTTCAGTTATAATATTATTTGATGTGATGTTTTAAAATTTTATACTGATATGATGCGACGTTTGTGTAGTTGACGTCATATAAAGTTAGGTGATATGTAATGAGGTGTTTGGTTTCAAAATAATTATACGTCGTAAACAAATTTATACATTCAAAAGTCAGGCATCTATTTCACTGCAATGTGCTCCTATGAAGACTGTCAAAGAAAATTTTGCTTCCCAATTGTTTATCTCGAATGAATTGTCAGAGAAGTGTCGAGGCGTCGCATGATAAAATGTCGTCAGCAATTACAAATTTATAGTAAATTTTCTTTCGAGCTGTGTCATATTTATGTGAGTGTTTATTTATAGCGGCTGCATCTGCAAATAGTAGAGCTTAAATAACATAAATATGTAATTATGTAGATATATGTTTTATCAAATAACCCGAGTACTTCATGAAAATTTATTTTCCTATTCAAAGTTATGTGCACTATATGTAGGTATGTACATATATTTTAAATTATTGCTGATGTGAGTTTGCTTTTGAAGGAGATATATGGAGCATTAAAAATTTGTACATATATTTTGTGTGCATAAAAATATCCGCTTACTTCCGTAGGTATATTTCATAATTTTTATATACACACCTTTATTTTGCATACTTTATTGCTTTTAGTATCAAAGTCTGCATCCTTTTGAACGGTTTATATGGGACCGACTCCGCTTGCCATTGATAAACTCTGAAAATGTGCAACTGTTACATTAACATACATATGTGACTTCTTGTTTAGGGAAAATTTGCACAAAGGCAAATCAGGAATTACAGATATCCGACAAATTAAATGTTGTTAAGGTCTTCAGTATACTAGAAGATGAGCATTTAATTTTACATGAAATCAAACTCAAAGAGTCAATACTTTCAAGTAATATCCAAAAAGAATAGAAGAAGGCTTGAGTACCACGTACTAGCGAGGTTCGATGTGTAAACGTACAGTCTACGACAGTTGCACTAAAACAGAGGCAGCTTGACCTTGATCACGTCCGATAACGACAAGTAATTTCTCTATAATTCCCTTATCTAATATATAAAATTCTTCTGTCACGTTTTTAGAGACTAAACTCCTCCGAAACGGCTAAACCGATTCTCATGAAATTTTGTGAGCATATTGGGTAGGTCTGAGAATCGGCCAACGTCTGCCTTCTTTTTCGCTACGTGTCTAGGGTCTTGAGATCAAAACGTGGACCAGGGTACCCCTAGAATGTGTTTATAGGATATGGACATCAAATGAAAGCTGTTGATGCGTGCTTTAGTAAAGGGTAATTTTCATACTCCTTAGCCACCCCGAGATATAGGCCGAAACATGGACCCGGTTACCCCTAGAATGTGTTTATAGAATATGGACAACAAATGGAAGCTGTTGATGAGTGGTTTAGTAGAGGGTAATTTTCATACCCCTGGGTGACTAGGGTCTCGAGATATAGGCAAAAACGTGGGCCCGTGAACGCCTATAATGTGTTTTTACATTATGGGTATCAAATTGAAGCTGTTGATGAGTGCTTTAGTACAGCGTAGTTTTCATACCTATTGGTGACTATGGTCTCGAGATATAGGCCAAAACGTGGACCCGGATACACCTAGAATGTGTTTTTACATTATGGGTATCGAATTGAAGCTGTTGATGTGTGCTTTAGTACAGAGTAAGTTTTACACCGCTGGGGACTAAGGTCTCGAGATATAGGCCAAAACGTGGTCCCGGATACACTTAGAATGTGATTTTACATTATGGGTATCAAATTGATGCTGTTGATGTGTGCTATAATACAGAGTAAGGTTTACACCCCTGAGTGACTAGGGTCTCGAGATATAGGCCAAAACATGGACCCGGATACCGCTAGAATGTGTGCGTATTAGGGATATCAAATGAAAGCTGTTGATGAGAGCTCTGAAGTTCATTGTGATATTCGATTTAGTCGCATCAACCTGGCAAAACTGATAAATATGCATGCGAAGCCGAAACAAAGACATGAATTAATAATACCCACATACTAATTTGCATACGTCCTATTCGATTTGCCTGAAATTTCGTATATTTCTTTGCCTATATTAGTATTTACGATGCTTTTTTCAGGGAAGATTAATAGAGATGACTGGGACTGGGATTAGGACTAGGACTGGGACTGAGACTGAGCCTCGGAATGGGACTGGAACAAAATACATACCACCCTCTGGGACTGGCAATAAGAGATGAAAAAGAAGGAGAAAAACTTGAGAGAAAAGAAAAGAGAGAAAGAGACTGAGAAAGAGATAGAATGAGACGAAGATGGAGATGAAGCGAAAAAGACGGAGGGAGGAGTGAATAATGAGATTAGGGAAAAGTGTAGAGGGGAGGGCAGAGTTAGATGGAAAAAGCTTATTAAAATGTATGCAGATAGGCCAAATTTAGGGCAGAATAACGTCTGCCGGGTCTGCTAGTCTAATATATAAAATTCTTCTGTCACGGTTTTAGAGGCTGAACTACTCCGAAACGGCTGAACCGATTCTCATGAAATTTAGTGAGCATATTGGGTAGGTCTGAGAATCGGCCAACGTCTACCTTTATTTTCGCTACGTGCCTAGGGTCTTGAGATCAAAACGTGGACCCAGGTACCCCTAGAATATGTTTATACAATATGGATATCAAATTAAAGCTGTTGATCAGTACTATAGCACAGGATAATTTGCATACCCCTGGGTGACTAGGGTCTCGAGATATAGGCCAAAACGTGGACCCGGGTACCACTAGATTGTGTTTATACAATATGGATATCAAATGAAAGCTGTTGATGAGTGCTATAGTACAGGATAATTTTCATACAACTGGGAGGCTAGGGTCTCGAGATATAGCTCAAAACATGGACCCGGGTACCCCTAGAATGTGTTTATACAATATGGATATCAAATGAAAGCTGTTTATGAGTGCTATAGTACATGATAATTTTTATACAACTGGGAGGCTAGTGTCGCGAGATATAGCCCAAAACGTGGACCCGGGTACCCCTAGAATGTGTCTATACAATATGGATATCAAATGAAAGCTGTTGATGAGTGCTATAGCACAGGATAATTTTCATACAAGTGGGAGGCTAGGGTCTCGATATATAGCCCAAAACGTGGACCCGGGTACCCCTAGAATGTGTTTATACAATATGGATATCAAATGAAAGCTGTTGGTTAGTGCTATAGTACATGATAATTTTCATAGCACTGGAAGGCTAGGGTCTCGAGATATAGCCCAAAACGTGGACCCGATTACCCCTAGAATGTGTTTATACAGTATGGTTGTCAAATGAAAGCTGTTGATGAGTGGTATAGTACAGGATAATTTTCATACAACTGGGAGGCTAGGGTCTCGAGATATAGCCCAAAACGTGGACCCGGGTACCCCTAGAATGTGTTTATACAATATGGATATCAAAGGAAAGCTGTTGATTAGTGCTATAGTACAGAGCAAGTTTTACACCGCTGGGTGACTACGATCTCGAGATATAGGCCAAAAGATGGACCCGGATACACCTAGAATGTCTTTTTATATTATCGGTATCAAATTGAAGCTGTTGATGTGTGCTATAATACAGAGTAAGTTTTACGCCGCTGAGTGACTAGGGTCTCGAGATATAGGCCAAAACAATATAGATATCAAATACCCCTAGATTATGTGTGTATTATGGATATCAAATGAAAGCTGTTGCTGAGAGCTCTAAAGTTCATTGTGATATTTGATTTAGTCGCATCAACCAGGCAAAACTGATAAATATGCATGCGAAGCCGAAATAAAGACAAGAATTAATAATACCAACATACCTGTTCAGTCGGAATTGACTGGTCACAAATGTTAGATATAGTATGGTAACGCCATGGCCGGGATAATTCCCAATCACAAGCAGCATTGGTTGGCCTATTGTGCTTTAAGCCTTTCATTTTTTTTTCTTTTTTATCATTGTAATTTGCTGACTATCGTTATCGTACATTGCTCCAATAAAGTTCGTGTATTCATAAATCGTTTTTCTCTTTTTTTTATTAACCAGAAACATTGGCGACCGTGACAGGACGGTGAAGCAAGCATTTCGTTATAAAAAACAAAATACAACTATACATATAAAGGTGCTCGCTGCCGTCAAGAACACAAACAAGGTGGAGTACATGGAAAAGAGAACAATTTGGAGCCTCAAATTTTAATATACAGAGCAGTACATGTTCTCGTATACATATCGTAATTAGTGCTGCATTGGTATAATACACACAGCCTACGCACATAATCACAAGCATATAGTTTTATATTGCGGTTCTTTATATTGCACTGTTTGGTTTTCTGAGTATATGTACATATATATCGTAATTATTGCTGAATTTGCCTGAACACAGCCTACGCACATAATCGCAAGCATATTGTTTTATATTGCGGTTCTTTACATTGCCCTCAATCGCATTCGCACGGTTTGTTTTTGCTTAATACGGTAATAAGCAGATTGCATATAAAGGGAAAAGTACTGTTTTCAGCGAAAATATCACACCATATCTCCGTTTTATTTTTTGGTGCTTTACTTTGGCTTCAGTCCGTGTGCACGTTTTGTTTTTTACTTTCATACGGGAACAAGCAGTTTGCAAATTAAATAAATTTGAGGAAACAACAATCAACACACAATTTTTGAGATCTAAAAGCCGGCAGCATGCCGACGGATGATGATACCAATGATACATCGGTGGAATTGCCACCGCTGCGTCAACAACGCAGTTCAATGAAGCGGAATATCACAAACCTTAAAACTAAAATTGAAAGGGAAGGTGCTACAGCTGACGCCACGATTCTAGAGTGCCAATTGCAAATATTGGAATCATATTTCAAGCAAGTATGTCATATACAAACCCAAATTGAAAAACTTTGCTTTACAGACAATGGCCGCAGTGATTTAGAGGAACTCTTCATCACGACCAAGTCAAAATTATTAGGATTCTTGAACAAAGCACGTCGATCAAGCAGCGCTGAATTAAGCTATTTTAATACAACGACCCCTTCGCTTTCTTCACATCGCTTGCCGAAATTAAAGTTGCCGAAATTCGACGGCAAGTACACAGAATATTCTCGATTTATACATACGTTTGAGTCGTTGGTAAACGAGGACTCGTCCTTATCACAAATTGACAAATTTAATTATCTTCTTGATTGCTTGTCGGGGGCTGCGCGAGCAGTTATTGAACCATTTGACGTTACCGAAGCAAACTATCAGCGAGCGCTGCAAAGATTAAAAGAGCGCTTTGACAATAAAACCCTAATTTTTATTGAACATATAAAGATTCTGCACACGTTGCCATCAATGAATAAAGGCGATCACATCGCTTTGCGATCACTTATCGACAACGTTGCTTCTATTAAAGGGGCTTTATTATCGATTGGCTCCGAGAAGGACATAATGGAAGCGTTGCTAATTGATATTATTTTAACCAGGTTAGATGCTGACTCAAAAAAGGCTTATGATGAACGCCAAGAATTTAAAGAACTCCCATCGTTTGAAAAGTGTTACACTAATCTAAGCCATCGTTGTCAACTTCTCGAGAGTTGGAATAAGCGCTCCCCTGACGTGGCTAATCACATTCCCAATTCAAAGGTAAGCAAATCAAAAGCGTTCGTCACCTCCAAATCAAAATGTGTCTGTTGCCAAGCAGGCGACCATCTCATTCATCGATGTATGAAATTTCGCAACATGAGTGTGGCCCAGAGATTTGACTTAGCTAAGCTATCATCCCTATGTATTAATTGTTTGGGTACAGGTCATGTGGTCGCTAAGTGTCCATCACAAACGCGATGCCGGGTGTGTAACACTTTGCACCATACATTGCTACATAGAGTGCCTTCATCTGGAGAGACACCTCTTTCATCTTCATCGACCTTTTCGTTTTCGCACTCTGGTTCAGCTCCAGCATGGAAGTCCGGCTCAAACCAACCAACCACCCAAAATTTTACATCGCAAACACCTACTACATTATTGGCACGGGCTACTGGTTGCTCTATCATTCCAACAGCAATCGTTTTGATTAAGGATGCTTGCGGCATCTTCCAACCAGTTCGTGCCTTATTGGATTCTTGCTCTGAGCTGAATTTTATAACGCTTGAAACTGCAAAGCGTTTACGTCTACATCAAATTCGTTTCAATCAGGAAGTAGCAGGGATCGCAGGCGCTAGCGAAAGAGTATCCACTAAGGTAGAAACCACGATTCAGTCACGGTTTTCAAATTTTAATTGTACTGCAGAGTTTGCGGTTGTCAATACGATCTCATCAAGACAGCCTAGCCAATATATAGATACAAAAAGTTTAGAATTTCCTCCAAACGTCAATTTGGCGGATCCCTATTTTTTTAAGCCACATAAAATAGATCTGCTTATCGGAACAGACATTTTCTTCGAACTTCTCGATGAAGGAAAATTGTCTCTCGATGGGAATCAATGCCTTATAGTTAATACTCTTCTAGGGTGGATAGTAGGTGGGAAATACGAGAATCACAGTACCTTGCGGTCGAATGCATGCTACTTTACGAAATCACTATCTTCACCTGACTTATCCGCCCAACTACAACGTTTTTGGGAAATCGAAGAGTATAAACAAGAGCAACAACTCTCTGAAGAGCATGTGGCGTGCGAAGCCCATTACGTCAAAAATGTTACGTACACAGCAGACAATCGGGTTCAGGTTTCCTTACCATTTATTGGCTCACCTAAAGCACTTGGCAATTCGTTTCAGAATGCTTACAGGCGGTTTATATCTCTAGAACGCCGTTTCAAAAGAGACTCAGAGTTAGGAAAATCGTACACCGAGTTTATGAAGGAGTATGCAGCACTTGGGCACATGTCTCCGATCAGTGAGGTCGACATCAGTCCAAATCATTATTTTATACCGCATCATGCTGTGCTTCGCCCAACAAATGTAACAACCAAATTGCGTGTCGTATTTGACGCATCTCAAAAAACCTCATCTAACGTATCCCTCAATGATTTACTTATGGTAGGCCCAACGATCCAGCCCGATCTCATAACAACTTTGCTTAAATTTCGCCTTTACAAACATGCATTAACTGCTGACATTTGTAAAATGTATCGCCAGTTCGGGATGTCACCGAAGGACAGACAATTTCAACTAATTGTATGGAGGGATGAACCACATCTTCCTTTACAGTTCTATGAATTAAATACTATAACATATGGAACGGCTTCAGCACCGTTCCTAGCAATCCGCAGTTTATTTTTTATTGCGGAAACGTATGGCAATCTTTATCCTCTTGGCGCACACGTTTTGAAATCCGATCTATATGTAGACGATGTCCTTACAGGCGCCGATACTCTAGAGGAGTTAAAGCAACGCAAATTCGAATTAACCCAGTTATTAGCGATGGCCAAACTCGAACTCGCTAAATGGAACAGCAACTGCATTGAACTTTTCACGAACTCAGATGAGGTAGCCATTCAGCTGGCCAGCGGCGTTACTAGTACACTGGGAATGTTATGGAAACCAAGGTCAGATCAATTCTGTTTCCAATTTAATGACGAACCCCACAGGAATACTACAAAGCGTTTGATTCTTTCGAAGACAGCAAAGATATATGACTTACTAGGGCCTTTGAGTCCAATTGTAGTTCGATGCAAGATGCTTCTCCAAGCACTTTGGTTACACGGTGCCTCATGGGATGAGGAAGTGCCCAAGCCACTTTCCGATTTATGGGCTAGCATAGAAGATGATCTACCTAAAATAAACACAATTTCCGTTCCCCGCTACGCATTTACTTCACCGTCACAGAGAGGCGAACTGCACGGGTTTTCAGATGCCTCTGAGCGAGCTTATGGATGCTGCATTTATACCAGAATTTGGCACAATGGTACGTATAAAATTAATCTGCTTATTGCCAAGTCTAAAGTAGCTCCAGTAAAGGCACAGTCTGTACCAAGGTTGGAGCTGTGCGCTGCATTGCTTTTAATACGAACATGGAAAAAGTTTGAAGTGAACCTCAAGCAGAATATTAACACAGTATATTTTTGGACGGATTCAACCACGGTCCTTCAGTGGTTAAAAACTCATTCCTCGACTCTTACTTCATTTGTCGCCAACCGGGTCTCGGAAATCCAGGAACATTCGCAGGGCATCATATGGCGACATGTTCCATCGAAGGATAATCCGGCCGATTTAATTTCACGCGGCTGCAGTGCTGCTGATCTATGTAGCACAATATGGTTTTCTGGCCCATTCTTCCTTAGTAAGGAGTCAAAACATTGGCCGGAGCTGGTAGTCGTCACCGACGCACCAGTGGAAGAGCAGCGTAAGCCCAAACGAACTCAATGCTATAAAACAAATCACATAACACACATTGTAAATGATATCGTCAATCGAAATTCCTCATACATCCGCATCCTTCGCATAATAGCATTTATTCATCGCGTATATAACACAGTTCCACCGCAAAGAAAGATGCAAATACAAGATGTAGAACCCATTTCTGCTGCGGAACTCAATAATGCATTCAATTTTGTTGCCGTAACCTTACAACGCGATTTCTACTCTTCAGAAATTAATGCATTAGAGAACAATAAAAATATACCTCCATCGTTTCAGAAACTGTCGCCACTCTTGTGCCAACTGCAAATATTTAAGAAGATGCACACCGTCGTTAGAGTAGGCGGACGGTTGTTGCAAGCACCTATTCCAATAGAAGCAAGATGCCCGCTAATACTGCCTCACGACCATCGTTTCATAATCCTCTATATAGAGCACTTACATCGCACAAATCTTCACGCTGGACCGAAGGTTCTATTAGGTTTGCTCCGACAGCGCATTTGGATTGTGAGGGCTAGAGAAACGGTACGCAAGGTTGTGCGACAATGTGTTCATTGCTTCAAATATCGACCAATATTGCAACAACAAATCATGGGACTCTTACCAGCGGACCGATTTCATACAGAGCGGCCATTTTATATTTGCGGAGTGGATTTCTGTGGACCTTTCCTTACCAGTTACCTTATCAGGAGTAAAGTTCCCTACAAAACCTATGTGGCGATCTTTGTGTGCTTTTCGACGAAAGCAATACATATGGAATTAGTTTCCGATTTAAGTGCCGATGCGTTTATATACTGTCTCAAACGATTTATAAACCGGCGAGGCGTTCCACATCGAATTTACTGTGACAACGCAACAAATTTCGTGGGGGCTCACAACAAATTGCAAGATTTTTACCATCGCTACTTGTGCGATCAAAGTCGAAAGGAAATTTCCGACTTTTCGTCCATCACAGGTTTCGAATTCCATTTTATCCCACCGCGATCGCCGCATTTCGGTGGGCTCTGGGAAGCTGCGGTTAAATCAGCAAAGCACCTTTTTACCAAATACTTATCCCAAGGTGGTCTCACGTATGAGGAACTCTTGACAGTCATAGTTGAAGCAGAAGGCATTCTTAACTCTCGTCCATTGGTAACAATGTCAAACGATCCTAATGATGGAAGCGTCTTGACGCCATCTCACTTTCTCATTGGTGAAGCGATTAGGAGCGTACCCGAACCCAATTGTGACACCAACAAGCTATCATATTTATCACGATGGCAACGCATCACCCATATAAAAAATCTGTTTTGGCAACAATGGCGGCGTGACTACCTCCATGAGCTGCAGCAGCGATCCAAATGGCTAACTGACCAAGCTAACGTAGAACTTGATCAGCTTGTACTTTTATATGAAGATAATATACCATCTAACCAGTGGCCATTAGGCCGAATTACGAACGTTATCCCAGGTCCAGACAAAAAGGTCCGAGTGGTGGAAATTAAAACAGCAAAGGGAATTCTTCGCCGACCAGTTCATAAACTAGCCCCATTACCATCAGGATATTGAAAGGATCCTTTCAACGGGGGCAGGATGTTCAGTCGGAATTGACTGGTCACAAATGTTAGATATAGTATGGTAACGCCATGGCCGGGATAATTCCCAATCACAAGCAGCATTGGTTGGCCTATTGTGCTTTAAGCCTTTCATTTTTTTTTCTTTTTTATCATTGTAATTTGCTGACTATCGTTATCGTACATTGCTCCAATAAAGTTCGTGTATTCATAAATATTTACATACGTCCTATTCGATTTGCCTGAAATTTCTTAAATAAATTTGCCTATATTAGTATTTACGATGCTTTTTTCCGGGAAGTATACCAGAGACGGATTGGGACTGGGATTAGGCCTAAGACTGAGACTGAGACTCGGCAGATAGACCAAATTTAGGGCAGAACAACGTCTGCCGGGTCTGCTAGTTTCAAGATAAATATCAACGTTGTCGGTGTGTTATCTTATCGACTTGTTCTCGACTGATAACAGATGTGTGACCAATTTTACATTAAATATATTTGCTCATGATATAAGTTGTCGTTAACAAAAAAAATCGATAATTTTGAGATAACATATCGATAAAACTCGACAAATAATCGATAATAAATCAGTAACATACCTATAACAAATTTTTAAAACTCCGATGGCAAATAGTTAAATTTTTTAAAATTAATCGATAACCTTTCGATAAATAATCTGTAACTTTTCGAGAAAATCGCGGTAACTTTTTGATTACAAATTCATAACTTTTTAATATTTAATAGATAACTTATAGATATCACGTCGAATCACACAGTGAGTGCCTAAGTTGTGAAGGGAACACTTATCCTCATTGCTGGCTAGCGATTGGGAAGACCAACCCGAAACGACGAAGTGAGAATGGCAATATACTGGCTAAAGAATAACAAGTCACCGGTGCTAAAAAATTTATAACAAACTGACGCTCAATAGGCACAATTACCATCCAAGTGCGAAAAGCAGATGCTCTACAAATACGTTAGTTAGCTGCATAGCTACAACCCTAAAAAAGTGTATTACACAAACGATACCGTGCATTTCATGCCATACTGGCATGCAGTCTTTAATATCTTCTCCTCTAAAATTGTATTCTTGTTGGTTACACCAAATTTTCTATGTCTTATTGAGGCCCGAGTTGTTAAACTTCTTCGCAGGAAATCATACTCTTTTGCTGCTTAGTGCTTAAGGCAGCTTTTGCCTGTAGTAGTAGAGTAGAAAGGAGAAGGAAAGACCCCCCCCCCCCCCCCCCCCCTCTTAACTAAACGTATCAGTTGGCACAACTAAAAAAATTCGCTAATTGCAAATATATAAGAATAAAAGATTCGGGGAGATAAAATCTTATCTTCCAGTAATCAATAATATCACAAATCCGAGGATGCGACCCGGTATCATATATGATATCACGCAGCACATATACATCAATTTATGAAATATGCAATTAAGCTGAGTCACATAGTTCTTATAAACACTATAGAAAATAATAATTTTCTATATAACTTTTAATAATTTATTTTAACTTTATTAACTTTAAAAGATATTTTTATGACTGAAAATATTTTATATTTTTGATAATTAACCATAAACAATCTTAAAATAATAAACTTGTAAATTTAACAAGGTATATTTATTATAAGTAGATAACCCTACATATACTCCCCCTCCAGTGAAACGAAAAATTTATGTTTTAAATGTTAATTTATAGTGTATATTGATTACTGTAAGAATTTGTGTTAATTGTGTAAAAATTTTATGTTGGTATTGATGTAAGTACTAAATTTTTGATGATTCGATGTACTTAATAGCTTATTTTAAGTTGTTGTTATGTTAACTTATTGCAGTAATATTTTATGTATATTAATATTTCGTTGTGTTATTGTTATTTGTTGAGGTTAAAAATCAATTAATAGCTATTTGTTAAATAATGTCAATAATAATAATGTTTTTGAAGAACCTAGAATGAGGTTGAATTATAATAGATGGCAACTTTATGTGCACCATTACTCAAAAATTAAAAACTTGTATTATGCAGAATATATGTTCAATATATAATTGTACTCTGCATAATGTATGTCCAAGTTGTTGATAAGGTATGAAAAGTTGATTCCTTTAATTGTTTGAGGGTGAAATTGTCATTGATTCGTGTTATGTTAATGAGTATAAATTGAGTTTTTAATATGATTTACATTTCAATGTGAAATATTGATATTTAGGAAAATATTTCGTTAATATTTATTTTAAAAAATCTTTAAGAGATTTTTTAAAATTGTAGAAATTTGTTTGATTTTTAAAAATCAAAGTTATTTCTTTTTTTTTTTGCAGTGTATTTTGTTATTTTCGAATTGAATATGAATTAATTTGCATTGCGGAGTTTGTATGTCTGTTGTTGTAAAATATTGTATATGTGTAGATGATAAATATTCTTGAATATAAACTGGAGAAGAAGTGCGTATAATTAATATAAATAATAATTGACTAATGTTTTAAATCAATTAATATAAATTTTTAAGCAATGTAGCATTAGTATTCTAAATGGAATTATTTTGTTTAGATTAAATTTACATTTCATAATGTAACAAAAGATTGAAGAAACAAACTTTTTTAAATAAAATATGAGTATTAGTTGTCGACAAATGCAAAAATTTTGAACAATACAGCTCACTAAATGGTAATGTCATTATACTGGTACTACTAATTTATGTGTTACATTTATTTTGATATTTTTAAATTTTAAAAAAGTATAATTTTCAAAAATAAATTGTACGTTATATGACTTGTTAAGTAGATTATTAGTGTCAATTAAAAAATAAATGTGCTCGTAGACCAAAATTCATAATTCTAAACATATATATATATATATATATATATATATTTAATTTTTGATTTAAGTATCTATATGATTGACACAATTATCACTAGTTAATAGGATTTCAAGAATTTTTTTTTATAAAGACAGCTTTGTATGTGATAAAAAAGATTATTGCATATGTTCAACTCCCGCAACGTACTCAGCATATCAAGTTTAGTATAGCTTTTGAAAAATTGAAGCGATTCAGGCAATGTTTCGAGAAGATTTTTAGATAAATTAACGTATGAAGCTAATATGCTCCTCTGATGCCGTTTGGAATATTTCATAAAGCATTGGTGAAAGATATTGCATTGCCACATTAAGTGTTTGTGTATTTCTCATTTTGTATTTATCGGGAAATATTGAATTCTCATTACAGTCGTCAGTTGGACGACGTGGGCTATTCAAACTATCTGCCATCATGTTATATGAACTATTTGGTATAAATGAAATTGCCGATGATGTCGATTAAAGAGAATTTGTATCATTTAGATAAAGATGTTTTTGTTTTTCGATAGAGGTACACGCACGTTCACGTAATGTTCATTGAATACGCGTAGTATGGATTTAGTCGGATTGCCGTCGATTTGTAAGTTAACTAAATGTGCCAAGGAGGTTAATGACAATGGTAGATTAGTTATTGAATTATTTGTAAAATCAAGTTTTATTAGATTATTTAACAGCGAAATTTCATCCGGGATTTTCGTAATTTTGTTATCGCGTAAATCGAAAATAGGTCAGAAGGTCAGAAGGATCGTTGGTAGGATCGCCAGATATAGAAAATAATAATTTTTTATATAACTTTTAATAATTTATTTAAACTTTATTAACTTTAAAAGATATTATGACTGAAAATATTTTATATTTTTGATAATTAACCATAAACAATCTTAAAATAATAAACTTTTAAATTTAACAAGGTATATTTATTATAAGTAGATAACCCTACAAAGACAAACACCATGAAATGAGGTAAAAGTGTTATTGGATCTGGTGCTGATCTCTAAGGACTTCGTCGTGCTTTACATTTATTTTTTATAGAATATATGTAAGACAAAAAAACATATTTATCATACAATCATGTGAAATTAAATAGTGTCATGCAGAATTAAGTGGCATCACAAGTATGAAAATGCTTCCTGATATTATATAGCTCCAGCCATGCGCTGCAAATCATAGTATAACGCACCAAATCGAGTGACGCAATAATTACAACACAATAGATCATCCTCATAAATAACCACATTAATGGAAGTTGCCACAAACAATTATATGACATCAACTGATATAAGGCAATGGTTTTAAATAACTTTTAAATTGTATTGAACATATAATCAAATAAGACCAAATTTATATGGGACAGTAATCAGTAATATCACATATCAGATCATACTTACTTAAATCCTATAACTTTTACGATATCACATGGCAGCACATATGCAATCAAGGAGCATCATGTTATAGTTCTAATAAAAACCGATTGATCACAAAATCACATGACATAAAGCCTAATAGTGAAAATTCAATAGTATAACAAATATTTCCTGATATCATACAACCGCTGCTACATCACATATCAGCTTATACGCTCAAATCATAGTATATCGCATAAAATCGGATGACGTAATAATCAAGTATCTTTAATAACATCATAATTATCATCTCATAATCACATCATAGCAGAAAATTATCAGAGCATCACATAACGATAATCATAACAAAAAATCGCACAATATAAACAATAATCCCACTACCACATCACAGCACCAAGTTATGACAGCATCAAATCGAATGACGCAATTATCACATCACTAAAATTACATCGTAGTAATCGCAACAATGTCATCATCAATAACTACATAGCGCAGAATTATCACATTAGTGACAAACTTTTATAACTGATATATAAGCAAATGATTCAACTTACTTATAAATTAGAGTACTCAATTTACTATATCCGCATACCAGGTTTATTCTAAAGCTACCAATATATATAGTCAATGCCTATGTTGTTATTTTTGGTGTAGCGATAAGGACACTCCCCAAGGCCTTGGTAACAAGCGCCATTAAGGCACCAGCCCGACCATCTCGGGAACGATTTAGTATGAGCCGCTTAAATTTCTACGATCAAATTAATGTGCAAATAATGATTTAAAAAACATGTTATCATATTTAAGTACCCTTTAAATTTTATGTTTAAGGGCTAGTTAAACTTCCTTAACCCTAACGCCATAGTCGTAACCATACCCATATCCTTAACCATCTCCATCGTGATCTATTAATGGTGCCATAGCCCTAAACAGTTGACATTTTCATAAAAATGAGGAAAACGCAAAAAATTACAAACATATTCCACAAAAATTAAGTCTCTTAGTCAAAACGTATACAAAACAATAAATAAAATATGCAAAAAATTAATAAATTCACCAACCCAAATATTTTTAGGTTATGGCTATGGCGAAAAACCAAAAACCAATTGGCTGGCTATGGTATGGTTTTGGCTTTAGCGTTATGGTATGGCACCATTAATCGATGACATTGATTTCCATAAGGTTGGTTCGATCAACTGTTTTATATGGTTATGGATAAGTTACCATTGATTGACCCTTTAGTCGTAAAGAAATTTTCCTTCTTCGCTTTGCTAGTTCTAAGTGCTTAGTAAAAACTGCGCCGACAGCATCATAGTCCTCATCAACTCCACCATCTAATCATTTATGGAGTTATCCACTGGATTTGGATCCAAAGAGATGGACCGCCATTCGTCCGAAAAAAAGAAAACAATGAATTTTTTAATATGAAATATCTAGAGGCGAACATAAAATTAAATTCTGCCGTAGCGATACGTCGACCCCTTTATGTATTTGTAGTCTATATGAAGTAGTGTGTACTCTGTGGCGACAGGAAATTCGAGGATCATTTACGGATCACTTTGGAGTTATAAGGGGGTGATTTTGCGATGATTTCGGGGACTCTCTCGGGCTGCTACGGGGCCATTTCTCTGAATTTTTCCGGAAGATTTGGGAGTAAATTTTGCATAATTTTTCTACTCCTCGGGATATTACTGGAGTTATTTTGGGTGTCCTTTCGAATTGGCTACGGAGACTCCTTCGGGGTCCTCCAGGAGTATTTTCGGAATGATTTTTGGGACTATCCCAAGGCCTTCTCGTGATCATTTGGGGATCACTTATGGGTATATTTTGAGATGATCCGGTGTCCCCGTGGGTCATTTGGGATACATTTTGGAACGCTACAGTGGTCTTTCCAGGTTCGTTAGGATATTTGTGGTAATTTCAGGATAACTTTAGGAACTCTCTCGGGATCCTACTTAGTTCTTTGTTTTTTTTTGTTTTTTTTTGAATTGGCGCTATAAAATTTTAATTCCTACTCAAACCTTCTATACTGAATGAATTAATTTTCTTCTTTTGTCATAATTAACAGTAAGGATACACTAATCAAAGTTGAAACATACTGTCAGGTGACGCTTGCTGCTGTTGGTAGGATGGCTCTTAAAAAAAGCGTAACAGTTATTTGGCGCCACCATATAAATAAGTAACAAGTTAGTTTGCAATATTTACTCCTGTTTTCTTTATACAATTAGCCTAGTTTTATAATTAAAAAAAAAAAGACTTTCCTTTGCAAGTCTTAAAGCACAGTAAAACTTTCGTAAATTTTCAATTTCAGGGTATAAGCAAACGCGAATAAATACGGACCGCTTAGCGCACCAACAAGTCATTTGTATTATCATACAAATAAATTGCCTTTTATCACAATAACTTTATAAGCCTTTTCGTCAACAATTTCTGTTCTTTCATTTCTTTTAGCCTGCCTTTATCGTATTGTATGCAATCATATCAGCAGCACGCACAATTTGTCTTTTGTTTGCAGCCTCTTTGCCTCCTGCTGAAATATATACGCGTAAAGAAATAAATGATTTTATAGAGCGGTTATGACGCATCTTTTTTCATTTACCATACCCGCTTTGATGCTATGATTACCACTTGGCTGTATGCGTAATAAACAAATAAAAAAAAAATAAATAAATTGATGGAAATCATGCTTTATATACAAAATATTACACGAAAACAAAAAAAAAGAACAGCAAGGCATTTCTACATATATATACATATACATTAGACTGGGTTGGTTCCCATACAAAAAAAGTAGCTAATGTCCGCCCCTAAATTTAAAGATTATGTTGAGATGGTTTCGGAAAAATTTTTTTTAATTTTTTTTGATCCTTCGAAATACAGCCGCAAAGGTTTTTTCATTGTAACTGGGTTATTTCTCATCCGATTTTTAAAATTGATATGTCATTATTTTGGCCATGAGAAGCTTAACATTTCCGTTTAATGTCCTTTTAAGCTATGAAGTAGTTTTCACACGATTAGGTCAACTAACAAAAAGTGGGTTGTGTCCAATACCCAGAAAAAAAGTTGATTTTGTCGCATAGCGTTATTATTGTAAATACGAAACAACCAGGTTTGCCTCACTTATTTACTTTGACTTCCCCTATTTATGATATTTGGCATATCTTTATTAACTTTTTCAATGCAAACCCTAATAATAATTTTTCCTCAAAAAATATCACGAGTTTCAGGTCTAAGTATAATTAGAATCAGGTAAAATAACAGTTGCAATAAATATTGAAAGTGATATAGCTTCTTTGTTTATTATTTTAGTAAAATTTTTTGAAAGCAAAATTTTCTTGAATTTTTAAGTACTTTCGTTTGGTAAGGAAAAAAACGGATACTTTAGGGGGGTACAATTTTGTTAGCTGACCTAATCTTGTGAAAACGACTTCATAGCTTAAACGGACATTAAACGGAAATGTTAAGCTTCTCAAGGCCAAAAAAAACCTTTTCGGCTGTATTTCGAAGGATCAAAAAACAAAAAAAAAAAAAAATTTCAAATACCCTCTCAACATAATCTCTAAATTTAAGGGCGGACATTAGCAACTTTTTTTTCGACACAGTCTAATATACATACACTTTTTCATACTCGTACGCAATTTACATAGCTATTGAAGTGTATAAAAGACAGGCATTGGTAGTAAATAATAAAGATTATATGATATTAAATTTAACAAAGTGCATAAATCATATGTTTTGCTAAGTCTGTTTAAAGAAGTGAACAATTGGGCAGGCTATGAAAAAAAGCTTCTTGTACCTTTTAAGATTTACATGCAACATTTCTATGAGTGAGAAAATGTAAAAAAAAATGTTAAGGGGACTCCTTAAAGCATACCAATTTATAAGATGTAAAACTAGCCGTGTTTTTTTTACACGTATATACGTCTACGTTTGCCCGTAAAAAACGCTTATCCACGCTTAGATAATGCTTAGAGGACCCATCTAGCGGCAACTAGCTACAGAGCATGTTGTACCGAAAAGCGCAGACATAAACCTCTGGTGGTGGTGTTGTATAACATGTAGCTGAATCGGTTGCGATGTATAGTGGACACACACCACTTGTAGAGATGATAGATAGAATTAGTGTAGAGGTGAAACATAGACACATATTTCTGTTGCATCTGAGTATAATGAGTACTGAAATTAAGGAGTAGTAATTTTATGCGCAGCAATTTCAGAAGAGTCTATAGTTAAAGTTTAACGCTTAGCAGTCCACATAAAGTTTAAGCGTAAACGTATATAGATGTAAAAAAAACATTGCTAATAATATCAGATTGTGCTTTATTGCTGTTGGGTATGCGGTCGTCACGGTGTGGTAGTTGCGTACTCTAGGCCTACCAAACCGAAGGTCCTTGGTTCAACTTCCGCGAAAAGTTACATTAAACTTTTGAAAAAAAGTTTTAAGCAAGAAAATAGTTTTTCTAATTGGCGTTGCCCCTCGGTAGTGATTTGGCAAAGGCTCCGAGTGTATTTCTTCCATGAAAAGCTTTTCAAGGAAAATTTATCTGCTTTGCAGATGCCGTTCGGAGTCGTTGTAAAACATGTAGATCCCGCCTGACCAAATTGTGGGAGAAAGGAGCACGACGCAAGTTTGAACAGAAGCTCGGCTTCAATCTCCTTGGAAGTAAATCGCGCGAAGAATTTATAATTTTTATTTATAAAGTGCAAAATAATAGCCTTTTTGCACTCAGTTGGGAATAGTTTTATTTTTTTTTTAACAATAAAAGGTACCGTTGGTGCAGTGTGCTTTCTACTCATTTCCTTCATATTGATCTTGTTTCTATTTAGACAAACTAAAAAAAGTTTTTTTTCTCAAATAAAGCTTCCGAAGCTCACAAATTTTATTTATTTCGTGTTTTCGAATTTTCGTTACTTTTAAAAACACTTTAGGAGTTTGTGTTTCGCTGCAGTAGTTACTTTGGACCACAAAATAAAAATTAAAAAAAGGGAAAGAAAAGTTGCTAAATATGGTTGAGGTTAAGTACACTAAGAGCATTGTTATACAGCTGTACGAAAATATAAGTACACACAGCTGCAAAAGCAAAAATAGCAGCAAAATTTATTAACAAATTTTATTACTTATTTTCTTGATGTATATTGGAACGATTTTCCGTCATCCCTTGTCAAATTTGGTTTCGAGATAAACCGGTTTCGGCGTTGTGCCATCATCAGTGTCGATTTTTGTTCTCGATAGTTCCAATATACATTATTTATCCATCGTGTCGGAAAATCAACAAAACAAAATAAGTCACTTATTTTCTTTTTTATTTGATGAAAAAAGATTTAAGTAAGAAGCACAATGAAGAAATGCAACCTGACTTTCAAAACGTTTTCGAAAAATTTCAAATATTTGAAGTGTTTCACAAAAAAAAAAAGAGTTCAAAATTTTGACTAATTTAATATAGTTGACAACATTTCGAGAACATATTCGAACAATTTGGAAATTTAGAAATTTTTTCTGAGATTGTTTACCGTCGTTAATTTTGGAAAACGCTTTAATAAGTTTCGAACACATTTGTGTTGTCGAAAATTCGAAGAGTGCTCAAAAATCTAGTGGAAAATTTCGATAGAGTTTATTGATAGCTAACCCCTCGGCAGTGATTTGGCAAGCACTCCGAGTGTATTTCTACCATAGAAAGCTTCTCAGTGAAAACTCATATGCCTTGCAGATGCCGTTCGGTGTAAAACATGTAGGTCCCGTCCGAATAGGAAGAGAAGCTCGGCACAATGCCGAAACAGGTTTGTTTCGAAACCAAATTTGACAAGGGATGACGGAAAATCGTTCAAATATACATACATCATTTATTTATTTATCTTTTTTTTGTTTAAAGAAAAAGGTTGAAAAAAAAACAAAACAAAGGAAACTATTTACAATAATTTCGAAATATTGTCGAAATTTTCAAAAATCCAAAGTTATTACTAGAAATTCAATTAGTTTCCTTAACAACGATAGCTTCAAACATATTCTTGAAAATTAAAAACAAAAAAATGAAAACTATTCAAAATGCATCAAAAAAAATTACGAAATCCTTAATTGGAATTCTATAATTTTTGTCAATTTAAAAAAAGCTTGAATTTGTAGTACAACGCAAGCAATGCCAACCAATTTCAAAATATTAAAAAAATTCGCGAAAAGTTTAAAAAATTTCCAAAACATATCGAAATTTGTTTACTTTTATGATTTTCGAAAAATCATTTTCTTCAAAATTTTGAAAGTTCGAGGAGTGTTTAAAAATTTCATAAAATTTTCGAAAATTCTATTGAGATTTTATTTGTTTTCGTTAGTACAACGAAAGCTACGTGCAATAATTCCAAAATATTTTCGGAAATATTTTGAAAAATATTTTGAAAAAGGTTTTGAAATATTGGAAAAAATTATGGGATGTTAGGTTTTTATTTTCCTTTCATTAGAAAAGGATTGAAAGTGTTTCGAACACCTTTTTTGAAAAATTTCAAAAATACCCAAAGTTAAAATTACAAAATTCTTTCTAAGAACTACTTCTTTTCTTAATTTTAGAAAAACGGATAGTAGAATACAAACTAGAGAACACATTTATAAATATTTGTGGAAAGGTTTAAAAAATCGTTCAGCTTTAAAAAATGTTCTAACAAAATTCAAAATTTGTTTTTTTAGTTCGTTATGAAAATCTAAAATTCTGAAAAATAGTATTCGAAGACATATTCGAAAAGTTCTAAAATATTTTAAGAGTTTGTTTAGTTTCGTTAATTTCAAAAAATGCTTTAAAGAATTTTGAGAGCATTCCAAAAAATTTCGAAAATTAAAGATGTGTCGCAATTTTTTGGTAAGTTTTTGAAAATGTTTCAACTAGCTTTTATTTAAAACAATTTCAAAAACGTTTTCTGGATGTTTCGAAAATTCGATAGTCTTAATGAAATTTTCAAAATTTTTATCTAAAGTGTATATTTTTCCGTTAATTTTAGAAGGGCTTAGATAAATTTCAAATGTATTTACGAAAAGTTTCTTAAATTCGAAAGTTCGTGGTTAAACATCTTCATTTAAATCTCAAAATATTTACTTAGTTTTTCTCATTAATTTTTGGAAAAACTTGAGTGAGTTGTGCAACGAAAACCATAAAAACCAACTTCAAATACATGTTCGATAAAATTTCAATTCAAAAGTGTTTGAAAATGTTCACAATTTTTGATTATATTTTCGGATATTTCAATATATTGTGACGAATATTTGCAACACATAATATCCTATCTCTAAGCCAATACTAGGCAGTGACTTGTAGCACATCAACAAATCAATCATTATGTTAATACATATGTCCATACAAGCAGCGTCGAGAAACGCACAAACACATGTATATATCTGAGATACTCCCAAAAGTAGGAAATCATCTGTGGAAGTATCACTCACATATACACGCGCATATGGCTATGCGAGAAGCTAAAATAATCGTGCATCTGTAGTTATAGCTGAGAAATTTATAGCTAGTAAACTAGTAGTAAATTCTAGAAACAGAAACGCCTAGAGGTATGCGAACGAGACATCACAGAGTACAAAAGGAGTTAAAGCTGAGTAAGCAGTAATCAGTTTGATTTAAGCACGCTATTTGCTGAGAAGTAGATTATTGTGAAAGTAGTCTAATAAAGACCATTTAGCATTATTGAATATTGGAGTTATTTATTTAACAGTTTAGTGATTCGAACGTTAGCAGAAGGTTGCAAATAAGCGTAATTGCACTAAATTCGTAACAATATATTTTGAAAAGGCTTAAATGAATAGTATGACTAAAGCAATGTAAAAAAGTTTCAATAATGTGTTCCGATATCCGAAAAAAGTTTAAAACACTTTACGAAAACTTGGAAATATTAACTTAGAATAGTGTGAAATTTTTGAGAACAAATATTGGTATTCCTATCAAATTCCAAACAAGGTATACTCATAGGTTTGAAGTCTTACAAATTTCGCTAAAGTTTTGGTAATTTTTTTCGATAGATTGTTTAAAGAACGTTGTTTTTTTTTAATTTTAAAAATATGAGAGTTCAAAATAAAATTTTAGACACTTTTATAAAGATTTTTAAACACATCTCGAATTTTCTAAATTAACAAAAATTTTCTGCACCGTCTTGAATATTCTTCCCTTTGGCATTTTCAATAATATTTTTAATTAATTCTTGAATTTTCTAAATTTCTGTAAATGAGTGTGCGAAGTTTTCCTAATTTTTCTAAAATAAACGAAAACAGACACATTTTTAGTAACAGTTTTGACAGTTTTTTGAAGATGTTGAGAAATTCGTAAAGTTTGTATGGAAAAATTTTCGTAATAAAATTCATTTAAACCTTAAAGTAAAGTCTTAGCAGAATTTTGGAAATTTATGGAAGAAACTTAAACATTTCTCTTTTTTTCGAAAACTTTCGAGTATATTTTTGAAATACATTTGCATATTTTTCATTATGATAGGAACAACTGCGAATTTTCATGAAGATATTTAAACATATGGAATTTTTGAAACTTTTTTAAAGTATTATCATCAAAAAGTTTGCGTAGCTATTTAATATAATTCAATCAGGCCTTGACTTAAATAAATTTCTAAATTTCCTGAAATTATTTAAAAATTGTAAGCAGCTTTATTCAAAATTGGTGAAAATGTAAGTATACTCTTGGAAGGATTTTCATACTTTCTGCAAATTTTTAAAGTAACCTCTAATTTTTTCGTAGTTCTCCTGGGAAGTCGTTTACAAACTTTCCTTTATAAGTTTCTTTTGTCACACTAAAAAGTTGCAAGTCTTCATGAAGTATTTTAGGAACTTTTCGAAAATTTTTGAACTAGTTTTTTCATAAATAAATAAAAAGGAAAAAAATGTAGGGCGCGGAATAACCTTCGAAGAGATTTTACGCCGAACTTCTCATCAGTTTGTTACATATATTTACATTATTGGCGTTATACAATCTATTCAGCTTGCACGAAGACTGTAACTTTGCGCAAAGTTTTTCGAAAATGATTTGAATAATCTTTTGAAAGATTAAAAGGTACAAATAAAATCAAAAAATTACTTATAAGATGTATTAGCGATTTCTGCTGCTATTTTAATGTTCATTACTGTGCCTACAAGTCCATATATATTTATTTATTATTTATTACGACTCTATTGAGTCTAGATAAAACAAATTTCTGCAGAGTAGGCTTAAAACTAATTAAAAGTAACTTAAGCCTATAAGAACTCAAGGTATAACGCATATGCTTTCGTTCATTCATAATAAGTTTTAAAAGGAAACGGAAACAAAAGTAAAACATAAATGAAGAGGGGGAAAAATATTTATAACTGCAGAGAGAGAAAAAATTATTTATAAATATGAGATAAACTCTTTGCTATAATCTAAGAAGCAAAAATAGTTTTACAATATTCAAACAAATTTCTTTTAAATTTAGTTATGCTATTGCATTGCTTAATGTTATTTGGTAATTCATTAAAATATTTTAGCCCTTTGTAATAAAGATTACATTTATCTAACTCACATCTGAACGCAGGTAATTTAAAATCATTTCTTCTACGAGTGTCTATGTTGTGTATATCATTACTTACTTAATTGGCGCTTAACCGTCTAAACGGTTATGGCCGTCCAACAAGGCGCGCCAGTCGCTCCTTCGCTCCGCCAACCGGCGCCAATTGGTCACACCAAGGGAGTTTAAATCGTTTTCCACCTGGTCCTTCCAACGGAGTGGGGGCCGCCCTCTACCTCTGCTTCCATAGGCGGATTCCGATAGAATCATGTATATCATTGCCATACTTTATATTGACCCTTAAGTAGTCTGGTAGTGTACCATCTACAATGTTTTTAACAAATAGCATTGTGTAATAAAAGTGCTGTTGTTTAACACTTAACCAGTTAAGAGCCGACAACATGTCCCTGATGGGCGTGTCATAGCGCTTACGAAGAATGAATCTCATTGCTCGATTTTGTTGCTTTTGCAATTTATAAATTTGGCTATCATTCATTATAAAAAATATGGTTGGGCAATAATATAAAAGAGGTTCAATTATTGATCTGTATTCCATTATTTTGTACTTCCTCTTTAGAAATTGGGAAGTGCGTTGCATAAAATATACCTTTGTTGCAATATTGCTGACGGTGTAATCGACATGATCATTAAAACTTAATTTTTTATCGAATTTAATACCAAGATATTTAATACTTGATACTATTTCTATAGTTTGATGGTTTATATTTATTTAATTAAGGTCATTTACATCGAAATTTCTTCTCGATATAACCATCAATTTTGTTTTGCTTATATTAAGTTTAAGTTTTTTCAAACACAGCCACTTAAATATTTCATCCAAATCATATTGTAGCTTTGCAGCCATCTCGCTCCCATTTCCACCGCTTATCATTATCAATGTATCATCCGCGAAAAGATTGATACCACAATACTTTATACAATTTGAAATATCATTTATATATATATTAAAAAATATAGGCGCTAATACTGATCCTTGTGGCAGTCCAATCGTAATGTTCTTATCTTCAGATACTGACGAACCAACTACAGTTCTTTGTTTACGACTCTTTGTGAAACTTTCGAACCATTTCAGTTCAGTACCACTTATAACTATATTAAGTAGCTTTTTTAGAAGCAAGTTTTGATCTATTGTCTCAAACGCTCGTTTGAGAACCATGAAAACAGCTATGATGTATTTATTGCAATTCAGCTCTTCTTTCCAACGGGCAATTACTAGATTTAGAGCACTTTTATATAGTGCCATCAAACCTTTTAGGGCATAAGTAATTGACTTTAAATTTCAATTGTGCCAATTAAACATGATTCTATTACAAAAATATATTGTTGGAAAAGAAAACAAAAATTATTTTTAAATCTTCAAAGAATTTCAAACTCGTCTGGCAAAGTCTTAAATAATGCAAGAGGCTTAAAAAATGATAAGTAAATACAAAGTTAATTTTTCTTAGTTGAGTCAAAGATCCAGTGCCCATGTTAGGGCAAAGGAGGTGTTATTTATTTAGCATTTACAGCATATGCTATTTAAACTAAAAGAGTCTACCCGGCCTAGTGTTTATCTGTTACCTTTTTATACAATTTTTCATATTTTTAACACAAAAAATATGCACATAATAAAAATATTCGACCTTCAGGTTAGTCTGTGAACCAAAAAAGAAACGTTTTAAAAACACAACTAAATTAAATCCAACTCACCAGTTGATTGACTTAGTTTTTGTTTCTTAAGCTTTGTCCCGTTTTCCTTCCTATTAACCACTTCATTTACTTTGCAGCCAAACTTGAGGAAATACCGAACGCACAGTTGCATTATCAACGACTACAATGCGTACAAAAATTGACAGACCGTGCAGTGTGGCCGTAACGGAAATTAAGTAAATTTTCGTGTTGTACGCCATTGCGGTGAACTTTGTCTGCCCTTAGCCAAGCACCAACACTCTCGTCTCCTGCTGCTGTCATAACAAAACAACTCAAAGAAAAAGTGCAGAAAGTTTGTGGAGAAAAAAAAAATTTTAAGATTCTTCCCAAAATACATTTAAAGGTAAACGAAATTTAGTCACAGGCCTCTTTGTGCGTGAAATTATTGAAGAGAAAATATTAAAAGAAAAAAGTTAACGCCATTGTAGGTTTTTTAATTTCTCCTTCTGTTTTGTGGTCGTTAGAACATTTCTACTTAGAAAAACTTCATGAAGCAATGACTAAAGTTTCCGCAATACCACAACCATGTATTTGTAATTTAATTTAGGAAAAAAGATACTGTCAAATGACGTAACGCTTTTGAAGTTTTTAGGTTCCTTTAAGTATTATTTGTCTTTAAATTTTCTTTTCATTGACGATTTTTCTTAACGAAAAAAAATTTAAATTTAGTAAAAGTTAATTTTTTTTCTCGCCATTGTTTATTATTTTCAATCAAATTCTAAGCAAAGGGGCTTTTAATCGTTTGCGGTGATGCATAGGGGTCGGTCCAGTTCAGGCCCCTAACATAAAAACCAAGAAGATTTGATTAAGAGAAGCCGCAGGGCGTGTTCCATCTCCACTGTTGTGTAATTTTTACATATCGAAGCTCCCTTTTCCACCCGGAGCACTTCCATTGTTTTCTACGCCAATCATTATGCGATTCTTGCATCAGGTCCTGGTCTTTCATCTATGAATTTTGTTGTAAAATTTTCCGTTTTTTCGCCTTATTAAATTTGGCATTATCACCGGCCAATTTTTCAGCGACCTTTACACCATGTGAACCAAAAAATCGTCGAAAATGTCCTATGTCGATAAATGCCAGACGAACCCCGTTCTCAGAGTCCAATATCCGAAGTTCGCAGTTGAAGAAAGCTAAATCCTCAGGGAGTCACTATGAACCGTACAGGTCTTATCTATCTAGAATCAACCCCGTTATACATAATGTATGTCCTGTATGTACGACACCAACCACCTTTTCAGTTGCATTGTGGAACCAACGCCTTTTACTTTCTTTGGTACAACGTTGTTGAAACACCAAGCTCCGTGGACTTCCGTTAGAGGATATTGATGGCAATTTCTGAGTTATTGCACCTATTGGGTGGGGAAAAGCACTGCTACAACAAAAACTAAATGGAAATGCACGACATTTAAGATGTTCTTTCTTGATATCAGACATCGTGTGGGGATACATCCGCCCCTCCTTTGTCTCTGTGAAGTGGAAATGTGTCATTCACAGAAACGCCCTATTAAGCTGCAAGGTGTCAAAAATATATTTCGAAGCAGTTTGAATTATGCAGCTCACAGTGGTTGAATAACAAAGGAGCTTACCGACACTGTGTGGATTAGGCTCCTCGTGGTTTTTCTATCAGATGAATGTAGAACTGCGTAAACCATTGTGTGTTATCTGCTGGAATGTCTTGGTTTCTCGCAATTCAGTACACTCTTTGGCATTGAGCACTTTTAGCGTGACTATATGAATGATGAAAGGGCTGCAACCTTCTCCGTTGAGTTTCACTTATGTCATGCGGCTGGCCAATTGCCTTGAAAGCAACGCTTCTTTATCATTCCCTTAAGCGTTGGCAGAAAGCAACTAAAGGATTTTATTGCGCCTTATAACTGTGTAGGAAAGAATACTTACCTCTGACAATTTTTCGCCGGGGTTTCTAAAATCCATGCGTAGTGTCTTAAAATAAAGTTTTGTGTAGTTTTGGTTTCAGTTTTCTCACAAATTAATAATTTGAATTAAATTTCTCCTATAGTAATTTCAAAAAATATCAATAAAAGTCCGATTCAAACAATTTTTTTTTGTTTTTTTGTCGTTCCCATTTATTATATTTCACTTAATTTGAAACATATTTCAAAAGCGTGACGTCACATCAATAAGTTTCAGTTTTTGTGGTTGTCTTTAATGCGTGATCTGTTACTTGGTTCATGTTCAAACTTAGCTTCAGAAATGTATACGAGTTATATTTTTAGATCTTTTTATATTTTTGATTTTGATTAAAAACCAAAAATGTATACAAGTTTCTATTGAAATTTTTTTTTTTAGCCTTTCTGCTTAGTTTTAAAACAATTTTGGAATTTTAGACGGAATATTCAATAAATTTTAAATCCAATTTAAACCCAAGAACATAAAAAACGGAGTAATAAATTGGGAGGTTTGGAATTTAGGTAAAAAAGTTTGAAAATTGTTTAGGCAATCAATGGTTTAAAGTTAAAGCTCAAATTTCTAGCCGTGTAGGTAACTTTACCCGAACAAAATATTTATTTGAAAAGCACTCGTATGCTTCTAATCGGTAATTACCGATACCGACAAGTTATTTTTTTCTCTCGCCTTGTTAGCGATAGCAAATTATTATTATCGAGTTAGCCGTTTGATATCGGCTTCTTACTGGTTTCTTAACGGCTTGTTAAATTTTGGGCAGTAGATGTGTCATTGATTTTATATGATTGATTTTTTATGAAAATTCGAAATTTTTTTTTATAAATATTCAAAAACTTTTGGTTAATAAATCGATAAACGATGTATATTGTAACGATTTTCCGTCATCCCTTGTAAAATTCGGTTTTTAGACAAACCCGTTTCTGCGTTGCGTTTTCATCAGTGTCGATTTTCATTCTCAGAATTTGACAAGGGCTGACGGAAAATCGCTCCAATATATATCATTTATCCACCCTGTCGGAAAATCAACAAAACAAAATAAGTCTAATCGATAAACTTCCAATAAAAAAACGGACGACACGTCAATAAAAATCGATAACTCAATGACACCCTATATTATCCATATCAGGTTTGTAATACTTCGATAACAAATCGCTGAATAACAAATCGAAAATGAATCGACATCTCTTATTAAAACAATAGAAAAAACTTAAATTTTCCGGCGATAACAAACCGTTAACACTTCAATGAAAAATTAATAGCACATCGTCCGGGTTGCACCTCTCATCGGTTTCAACTTATCATCTTACAACATACCAATTAGGGTGGGTCGATTTGTATGGACGAAAGTTAACTGATATCGCGCCAACGATTTTTCGATAGGATTTGGGCTCAGGAAAAAAGTTCCACTACGCATACCCAAAAAAATAATTTTCGAGCCTATGAAATTTAATTTTTTTGACTTTTTTCGACTTTGATTTTAAAGGTTTTTTTCATAACCTACTAAACAAATTTTCATATGTCGGTCGATCCCGTTTTCAAGGAACAAAGTGATCTGTTATTGTAACCTATCCAAGGATTTTTAACCGTGACTGTTACTGAATCAAAAAGTACCACGGCAATATTAATATTTATTTTTGCCTTTTGACTATGTCGAGTATAAGTACATTGGATAGCGCAGTAAAATCCCACAGAACAGCTCCACCAAATGGCCACACTAGCAGATATGCTTAAAATATATCCGTTATGTGGACAACTTTGTGATTAAAATGTACAACATATAAGCTCATTATTCATAAGACGGGTTTAGTGTACAAATTATTACTTGAAATCACGAAATTCATATGAACTTGGAATTTGTAGGCTCGATGTAAGGAAAAACCTTTTTTTTATATTCAAATATTAATTTATTTTAAGATATGAAACAAGTTAAACATGATGGATTTTTTTTTGCAAAAGGTATATTTGTAATTTTCGAATATTTATGCAACATAAGCTAAGTTTATGATGGAGCGTAATCGCATCGCGCGATGCGACGAAAAACGCTCCATCGCTTGTTACGTGTTCGCTAGTGTTATCGCTGGCGATTGAGTGTTTAGAGCGAAATCGCAAGCGGTGGAATGTTCAACAATATAACCCAACATCTTTTTATTCACGTTGTGGCAGTAGAGAGAAAGCAAAATGCGTACATTAACTCGTAAAATTTTATTATTAGAAAATTGCTATTTGTTACGAAAAAAATATTTAAAGAGTATACATAAGAAAAAAAAAATCAATTGCATCCAATCGCGATTGTGGTAATCTGCATGACGCAAATTCCACAAACACTGCTTGTCACGTACCTTTTCAATAAAAACGTCCATCTTGTTTCGCTAATCTCGCTCAACTGAATCAAAATATTTTGGTTCCAAATTTTCGTCGCTTTTGTCGCTTGTAATCGCTCAATTCGCTTTACGCTAAATCGCTTGGTCATAAACATCTCCATATGCAATAATAAAATTTATCGCTAACAGCGATGCGATTACGCTGGATCATAAACTTAGCCTTAAGCTGTTATGCCAATATATTTGTGGTAGCTCATTCTTTTCTTTTTTACAACTTAATACTTATTTACTAGCCGGGACGTTTGTTTTGCCTTTGTATTATTTTCTTGGACACTTCGAGTTATTCGCCCTCAGTAGGTTGGTGTGAGGGCTTAGCCGATCTCCATAGCGCCCGACTATCAGGCGGAGCTGTTTACGACTGGCATCTACGCCGTTTCGCCTCATAGGAGGGCGGCGGGATGTCGGTGACAAAGAACTGCCAACCCCATAATCCAGGGTGTTATGCGGACCGTGCTTATTGGACGATTTCCAGCCAGGGGATAAATTCGGCTATATTCGAACGGAGTCTTCCCGATACCGGGCTACCTCGGGAAGTATTAATGGCCTTACTACAGTAAGGGGCGCTGCTGTGGCTGACGGTTCTTACTCCGTATATAATACTAGACCGCTGAGCTCACCTTGTCGCGCAGGTGGTCGTACGACCAAGAAGAGCAACTCATTACCTAATTATATTAAGGAGGATGACAAGAGGAGGACTAAGTCGCAAGCCAATGACGACAAATACGCATTAAGCGATGCGTCGGACTCACGGAGCGAGAGTAGTGCTGATTCAATGAACTCCGTGTTGGAAAATCACACAAATGAAAACGGAGTAGAAGAGTGGAGAAGGGTACGGGACAGAGGAAGTAAAAGATCTCTCTCCAAGTACTGTGCAGCACTAAGGATTGTCCAATGCCTGGGAGCAGTGGTCGACCCAACAGAAGTGGAGATCGAGCACTTGGAATGGGCCCATGAGGCGGTAGAAATAGGTCGAAGGCAGTTCAAAAGGTTTGCTGCGAGAAATCCTTGGTTCTGCAACCGGTACGAGGAGCCAAACGGAGATAACGTTAAGACACCGGCTTTCTCGGAGGTGCTAAAGGGAGTTAAAGTTAAGGCTCCGGCTTTCTCGGAGGTGCCATAGGGAGTTAATACTAGGGAGCTCATTAGCGTAATGCTTAAGATGATGCGGGAACAACCAAGTAATCCCTTTCCAAACGAGGGGGTGGTAAAATTGTGTGACGATGATAGAGTGCGACAATATCGCGAGCTTGCGGTGACTGGAGGAACTGGTTCCAAACCTCCAATGGCAAGGCACGAACGCGCGGTTTGAGGTGGTGTATAAAGCGCAAATCCCCAGGGTACCAAAAGTGAAGGTATGGATACCATGCGTGGTGAAGTCGGAGGATACACTGCGATTTCTACAGAATCAGCATCCGAATATACCGACACAGGATTGGAAGGTACTCAACGTATCTCGGCCTACGGAGGAAGGTCAGTTCTACATCTTCCAAATAAACGAGGAAGGTTAGTTCTACATCTTCCAAATAAACAAGCAGGCCGAGGATATATTGTATACGCAGCTTGGAAAAATGTCCTTTGGCACCGGCAAAATTTATATGCGACTCAGGAAAAGAAGACCCGAGGATAAAAATCCTAACAAGCTAGAAGTGGGCGAAGTCGAAAAGGACCTCAAAAGCCTAAGGAGAAAAAGACAGGTGGAGGTAGCCGACGTCACGTTAGAAGAGGACCAACAGCCAGATGCTGCTGTGAATCGCTCCGAGGAACACCCGGCACAACAGTTACAAGAGGCTGAAGGGGGCTTCGAACACTCTAAACAAAAAGGGCAAGGGGAGGACGACGACGTCACGACGAAAGTGCTGGAGGGGGACAAACAGCCCAATGGTGCTACGAGTGCTACAGATAAACCTCCAACACAGTAAAATGGCGGCGAGCGAACTCCTCCTAACCCTTGAGGAGGGTTCGTTTGACGTGGCGATGATCCAGGAGCCGTGGTTCTCATCGGGTGGGAAGGTTTCTGGACTTAGAACGCGTCGGTTTGGAGTTTGCTGTGCGTAAACGGAAGGACGGGTGCTAGCTTTAGTAATGGTAAGTAAACAGCTGCATTCATATATGCTGCCTAATTACACTACTGAGGACCCCGTAGTGGTGACCGTTGAGCAAAGGAATAAGCAGACACTTATCCTGGCATCCTGCTACATGGCCCATGCTGCAGAGGTTCCACCGATGGAGTGCAAGACGCTAGTACAGGACGAAGGGCCCAAATGGCGGTTGGTCATAGGCGCGGGTGCAAATGAGCACTACAATGAGTGGGGACGAGCAGATACGAACGAGAGAGGCGAATCTCTATTTTGTTACATGCTGCAAACCAATTTGCACATAGCCAACAGGGGAAATGTCCCTATATACATTGGTTCAACATCCAGCAATGTTTTGGATATTACACTGAGCTCCGAGCGTGATATATCAAGGTAAGATTGGTTGCTTCTTGCTAGACCATCCTTCTCCGACCATGCGTAAATAAGCTTCAGCATCCCCCTAAAGAGGATAGAGAAGGGAGGAACCTTTAGAAACCCTAGGTCAACGAACTGGACTAAATTCCAGAAACAGGTAGAAACAAAAGTGGGACAACCCAAAGAGGTTGCCATGTGGAAGAACTGGAGGAGTCCAATGAATTCCTAACAAGGACGCTTATGACTGCGTATAAAAAGCTTGCCCGCAAAGAAGATTCAGAGGAAAAGCAGAGCCGCTATGGTGTAGCAATGAGCTGAGTCTTCTAAGAAGACAGGTAAAAGAAGCGAAACAGCATGGCTGAGAAAAGTCCTGGCAAGGGGAAACATAGTCCAGAGACTAATAAAGAAAGAGAACGGGGAATGGTTACGCAATAGTAAGGAATCCCTTGAGGTGCTTCTTGATACACATTTCCTATCAGGACATGGTTTAGAAGAGCCAGCAGACAGAACTCACACTTCGATCACGGAGCGGACAGTGCCGGGCTTGGTGACCTATACCCAGATCTAATGGACAGTGAAGACGTTTTCTAAGCTTAAATCGACGGGTTCAGATGGTGCATTACCGGCCATGCTACAAGTTTCAAGTACGGCGGTCGTGGAATAGCTTAAAATAATATTCGATGGGTGCATAAGGCTGAATTATATACCGCACTCTTGTAGAACTGCTCGTGTAGAATTCATACCAAAGGCGGGGAAGATCGGTCCCGGGAATCCCAAAGACTATATACCTTTTATCCTAACATCATTTCTGCTCAACACCTTTGAGAGGCTGATAGATGTGTACATAAAGTCCAACGTGGATGAAAATCTGCTCTCTACAACACAACATGCGTACACCAAAGCAAGTCGGTAGACACCGCATTGCATAGGGTGGTAATAAGCATAGAGAAAGCCCTGGAATATAAGAAATATGCTCTAAGAGTCTTCTTAGACATTGCTGGGCCTTCAATAATGTTTATAAATGAGCGATTATCGATGGTCTTAATTACATTAAAGATGGATCGGCTGCATGTTAAATTGCAGAAAGATTACATCACAATGGGGATTGTACGAGGCCACGAAATCAGTGGACAGGGAAACGCCACAGGGAGGGGTGCTGTGGATGCTGGTCATGAACCAACTACCCAGGCGATTCGATGAGGGACCCGTAAAACTTACGGCTTACGCTGATGACGTTGCAATTGCCATAAGTGGAAAGTGCCTTCCAACGATTAGCCCTTTGATGGATCGGGCGCTTCTGAATATTCATATCTGGGCTTCAAATGTCGGGTTGAAAGTCAACGCGGTTAAGACGGATATGGTCTTGTTTACAAAGAGGTACAAGGTCCCAAATTGGATCAGGTCTAAGTTAAGAGGCTACAGGAGAAACCTTGCACAAAATATCTAGGAATAATTCTAGACAGTAAGTTGTCATGGAAGCTGAACCTGGAGGAGAGGCTGAAGAAGGCTTCAACGGCACTTTATGCATTTAAAAGGATGCTGGGGTGTATGTGGGGCTTATCGCCCTCTCTTTCTCATTGGCTTTTTACAGCGATTGTAAGCCCTATTCTATACTACGGAGTTCTTGTTTGGTGGAAAGCCGCACAAAAAGCAACCTACCTCAAAAATTAGACGGGGTATGCAGACTATCAATGTTTAGCATTACAGGAGCCCTGAAAACAACCCTGACAGCTGCACTGTATGCCATTCTACACATTCCACCTGTAGATCTGTTAGGAAAGAACATATCGTTAACAACTGCAACCAGTCTCGGTGCCTCGGGCAGCTTGAGCGCCGACCCTACGGCCATAGTAGTATAGCATCATCAATCACAAGACGAACAGACTATCTGATTCCCTATCTGCGCTTCAGGGCGATCTTAAGGCCACAATAGAGGTGGACGGTTGGCGCGGGTGTTCAAATGGCGGAAGAGGCGATACATGTGTACACAGATGGTTCCAAAGTAGTGGAAGGAGTAGGGTCTGCGGTATACTGTGCTGATCCGGAAATAAACAGATCCTATAGGCTGCCGGATTACTGCAGCGTTTTTCAAGCGGAAATAGTAGCCGTAATCAAAGCAGTAGAAACCCTGGAAGAAAATAGCCCAAGCTGCAATCGTGTTAACTTTTATATTGACAGTCAAGCAGCAATTAAGGCAATAATCTCGCATAGCACAGCATCTAAATGCATGTTAAAGTGTAAGCAGTCCTTGGAGAGAATCGGGACAGGCAGAAGCATACATCTATATTGGGTCCCAGGGCATATGGGAATAGATGGGAATGAAAAGCGGATGAATTAGCTAAAACGGGCGCATCCCTTGAAGCTTGCTCTGTAGACGTCCCAATTAGAATGGGCGAAGGCGAGAGGTGCACATGATCGCCAAGCAGAAAAGGCGTGGGTTAAGCGCGGGGCTGTAAAGTGTCGAAGATTATTTGTAGGTCTTATAACCTTAGACTAACAAAGTTGCTTCTATCATTAAAAAGAGAGGGATGTAGACTCATGACAGGTATTCCGACTGGACACTGCCTTCTGGCGTCACATGCCTTTAAATTAGGCTTGGTCAGTGATAGCAGATGTAGGAAGTGCAGGCTGGAGGAGGAAACGATCGAGCACGTTCTGTCCTCGTGCCCTGCGCTTGCCAGTCTAAGACTCGAGCTATTAGGAATTATGCTGCTGTCAGATCTAGAAGCAGCCAGTGGCGTAAGTCCTAGGAACTTCTAGTATTTGCCAAGAGTACGGAGTTATTTTATAACATAGGTCCTGGTTTTTGATAGTGGTTTCCAGTTTGGTCGTTAAAACAAACTTCTGGTAACACTACGGACTTATTCAGTCTATGCGAGTGTCTCATGGAATGGCCAGTTCAAGCTAACCTAACCTAGATTTATGCAGTGGCAGTTTATGTAACTTGCTCTCTGGTTCATAGCATAGCAGGATGTGGGTTCTGTGACGTGAGTTATTTTTAAGTATGTCTGTGATTGCTATTATTGGTAAGCGTGATTGGTAACTGGAAGCAGATGCTGTCACAATCAGTCACGGTTATTCCTTTCAAGCTGTCTCTGGTATTTACTGTGATCTTTCAGTAGCTGTGCCAAATCACATGCACACGAATAATTGCTTTTTCTGTTTAAAACAATTTTACCTGTAATTTTTTGTTGTTGTTGGTTACACTAAAACTGTTGTTAGGTTAATCGGACCCTACTTCGTATAAAGTATACTTTTTCTGTTGGCTATATACAAAAAAAGTTGTTGATATTATTGCAATCACTGTTGCCTTTGTTGTTGTTACAAATAAAATAACGCTAAAATCCATTAAAGTTTCTATGCTGTCACCACAGCGGTTGTCTGTACTATGAATGAGTGAACGTATGCATGGGCGCTCTAACATACCGCGCTGTTGGTGACATACGACAAAAGTGACGTCGCATTTACTTGATTGTATAAAAAATTTAAAAGCAGAATGACACAAAAGATATAAATGCTTTTTACTATAAATAACAATATGAATGGATTTGCGCACACGCACACATACATACATATTCATGTTTATAAATACATTTATATTATCTACTTGTTTTAGGATTATAAGTAAGACGCAACTGCCTCTGCTATCATCATAAGACAGCTTTTAATGCTCAAAAACAGAGCTGTAATAGACGTAGTTATCCACCAGGGGGGGAGGGGGTATAAAATTGTGGCCCAACATAAGAGTGGGGCTATATAGAAAGATGTATCATGCATTTGATAGGATGATTAGCCAATCAGCGGGTCCAAATGCTGGGTTATCGAAAACAGCAAATCATAAGGGTATAACTTTTTTGGCAGAGGTCTTCATCTTAAGGCATGATTTAGCACACAAGTTAAAATTTAATTTGGAAATATAGTTCCGACTAAGATTACCTTCTAGATCTACATTAATACTCATACTGAGAACTTACTAATGACCATCTCTGAATGCTTTCTTAGTGGTTACGGGAAGTCCATGCTGTACGACGCACTGTTATGGTTAAAACAAATCAGTGGAGTCATACAGATAATTCAAGGGTTGCTAGCGCATTTCATCTGCGGTATACTGTGCTGATCCGGAAATAAACAGATCCTACAGGCTGCCGGATTACTATAGCGTTTTCTAAGTGGAAATAGTAGCCGTAACCAAAGCAGTAGAAACCCTGTAAGAAAATAGCCCCAGCTGCAATAGTGTTAACTTTTATATTGACAGTCAAGCAGCAATTAAGGCAATAATCTCGCATAGCACAGCATCTAAATGCGTGTTAGAGTGTCAGCAGTCTCTGGAGAGAATCGGGACAGGAGAAGCATACATCTATATTGGGTCCCAGGGCATATGGGAATAGACGGGAATGAAAGAGCACATGGACTAGCTAAAAACGGCGCCGTAGACGTCCCAATTAGACTGGGTGAGATTAAGCGAACGCGAGGGGTGCACATCATGGACAAAGCAGGAAAGGCGTGGGTTCAAGCGCGGGGCTGTAAAATGTCGAAGATTATGCGTAGGTCTTACAACCTTAGACTAACAAAATTGTTTCTATCATTAAAAAGATAGAGCTGCAGACTCATGACAGGTATTCTGACTGGAAACTGCCTTCTGGCGTCACATGCATTTAAATTAGGCTTGGTCAGTGATAGCAGATGTAGGAAGTGCGGGCTGGAGGAGGAAACGATCGAGCATGTTTTTTGCTCATGCCGTGAGCTTGCCAGGCTAAGACTCCAGCTATTAGGAGTGATACAGCTATCAGATCTAGAAGCAGCAAGTGGCTTAAGCCCTAGGAAGCTTCTAGTATTTGCCAAGAGGACGGAGTTATTTTATAACATAGGTCTTGGTTTTTGATAGGGTTTTTCAGTTTGGTCGTTAAAACAAACTTGTGGTAACACTACGGACTTATTCAGTATATGTGAGGTCCTCATGGACCGGCCAGTTTAACCTAACTTAACCTAGCGCAATTCATAGCCACTAAAACTGTGTTTTAACCCCACCTTCCCATGGCGAATCCAATTTTTTTACGAAAGTAGGAGGGGGTTGGGAGGGAGTGAGATTACCCAGAAGTTTCGATGTAGTCATATGAAATCATTCACCAGATGGTCAGGCTGGAACTCTTTCCACGGCAGCCGGTTCTCTGTACGGTATCTACTGGGATTTTTCATGACCAAGGACTGTCATTTGAGTGTTACCCTGTTTTATTTGTCCGCATTCCTCCCAAAAATTGTTATAGTTGGGCTTGAACCTTAAAAATGCTTTTTCTGGAACGTACCGGACAAATATTTGGCAAACGATCAACGCCGATAAAATTTAGAGAAACTTCGAAGAGCCAGCCACTGCAACCTTATCATAATCTTACTATAAATCTAGCCTAATAATTGCAGCCTTTTCCTTTAAAAAGGTGCTACTGGACATAAAAGTTAGTCATATTATAGTATTTTTTGTCTGTCAGACAAACTGTTCCCCAAATTTGTGTTTCGAAAATAGGTCTGTCCAATTGATTTCGTCAGTTATAGGAAACAGTTTCCCGTTCGTTGAGTCGTTAGTTCTGTCTGGAACAAAAGAAAACAGCTCAAGCGATTTGGCAAAGGCCTACAAAATTGGGACTAAAGATATTTTATCACAGAATTCGTAACACAATCCATTATAATGGCGCCTAGATAAGCGCACTTCGTGAGCTTACGCTATATCACCCCTTACCAACTACGCCCTAAGAAAAAGTTCCAAGCAGTTTTCAATCACATATACTGATGCTTCATCTCAAACAGCGTACACCCACATACACATATGTAAGTAGGAAGCTTTTCAAGCTCATCATGACTTACATGCGGACAATAGTAAATTGTGACGTATACTTACGTCCAACAGGCGAACGCATTCATGTGAATACACACACGCATACATATATATGTACTAGGGATCAATATAAGAAACTTTTCCGAAGGAACCATACCTCTAAAACGAATTCTGATGCCCCCCCCCCCCCCCTTTGGGTCGTAGGGGCAAATTTTGAAAAATCCCACTTTGAAATGCCTATGTTTTTTCTTTTTGGAGTTTAGTTTTTATACTCAGTTGAGCAGAGCTCACAGAGTATATTAAGTTTGATTGGATAACGGTTGGTTGTACAGGTATAAAGGAATCGAGATAGGTATAGACTTCCATATATATAATCATCAGGATCGAAAAAAAATTTGATTGAGCCATGTCCGTACGTTAACACGATAACTTGAGTAAATTTTGAGGTATCTTGATGAAATTTTGTACGCAGGTTCCTGAGCACTCATCTCGCATCACTATTTAAAATGAACGATATCGGACTATAACCGCGCCCACTTTTTCGATATCGAAATTTTCGAAAAACCGAAAAAGTGCCATAATTCATTATCAAAGACAGATAAAGCGATACAATTTGGTAGGTGAGTTGAACTTATGACGCAGAATAGAAAATTAGTAAAATTTTGGACAATGGGCGTGGCACCGCCCACTTTTAAAAGAAGGTAATTTAAAATTTTTGCAAGCTGTAATTTGGCAGTCGTTGAAGATATCATGATGAAATTTGGCAGGAATGTTACTCCTATTATGTACGCTTAACAAAAATTAAAAAATTTTTTTTAAAGTAAAATTTTTACAAAAAATTTAATACCTTTACAGTATATAAGTAAATTATGTCAACATTCAACTCCAGTAATGATATGGTGCAACAAAATACAAAAGTAAAAGAAAATTTCAAAATGGGCGTGGCTCCGCCCTTTTTCATTTAATTTGTCTAGGATACTTTTAATGCCATAAGTCGAACAAAAATTTACCAATCCTTTTGAAATTTGGTGGGGGCATAGATTTTATGACGTTAACTGTTTTCTGTGAAAATGGGCGAAATCGGTTAAAGCCACGCTCAGTTTTTATACACAGTCGTCCCTCTGTCCTTCTGCATGGCCGTTAACACGATAACTAGAGCAAAAATCAACATATCTTTACTGAACTTAGTTCACGTACTTCTCTGAACGCACTTTATCTTGGTATAAAAAATAAACGAAATCCGACTATGACCACGCCCACTTTTTCGATATCGAAAATTACGAAAAATGAAAAAAATGTCATAATTCTATACCAAATACGAAAAAAGGGATGAAACATGGTAACTGGATTGGCTTATTGACGCGAAATATAACTTTAGAAAAAACTTTGTAAAATGGTTGTGACACCTACCATATTAAGTAGAAGAAAATGAAAAAGTTCTGCAGGGCGAAATAAAAAACCCTTGAAATCTTGGCAGATATTACATATATAAATAAATTAGCGGTATCCAACAGATGATGTTCTGGGTCACCCTGGTCCACATTTTGGTCGATATCTGGAAAACGCCTTCACATATACAACTACCACCACTCCCTTTTAAAACTCTCATTAATACCTTTAATTTGATACCAGTACACATTCTAGAGTCACCCCTGGTTCACCTTTATGGCGATATCTCGAAAAGGCGTCCACATATAGAACTAAGCCCCACTCATTAACACCTTTCATTTGATACCCATACCGTACAAACAAAGTCTAGAATCACCCCTGGTCCACCTTTATTGCGATACCTCGAAAGTGTTCCACATATAGAACTAAGGCCCACTCCCTTTTAAAATACTCATTAACACCTTTCGTTTGATACCCATATTGTACAAACTTATTCTAGAGTCACCCTTGGTCCACCTTTATGGCGATATCTCGAAAAGGCGACCACCTATACAACTACCATCACTCCCTTTTAAAACCCTCATTAATACCTTTAATTTGATACCCGTATCGTACAAACACATTCTAGAATCACCCCTGGTCCACCTTTATGGCGATACTTCGAAACGGCGTCCACCTATAGAACTAAGGCCCATCCCCTTTTAAAATACTCATTAACACCTTTCGTTTGATACCCATATCGTACAAACAAAGTATAGAGTCACCCCTGGTCCACCTTTATTGCGATACTTCGAAAAGGCGTCCACCTATAGAACTAAGGCCCACTCCCTTTTAAAATACTCATTAACACCTTTCGTTTGATACCCATATTATACAAATGTATTCTAGATTCACCCCTGTCCACATTTATGGCGATATCTCGAAAAGGCGACCACCTGTACAACTACCGTCACTCCCTTTTAAAACCCTCATTAATACCTTTAATTTGATACCCATATCGTACAAACAAATTCTACGGTCACTTCTCGTCCACCTTTATGGCGATATCTCGAAATGGCGTCCACCAATGGAACTAAGGATCACTCCCTTTTAAAATACTCATTAGCACTTTTTTTTGATACCCATACTGTACAAACAAATGCTAGGGTCACCCCTGGTGCACCTTTATGAAGATATCTCTAAACGGCTTCCACCTATGGAACTAAGGATTACTCCCTTTTAAAGTACTCATTAACACCTTTCGTTTGATACCCACATCGTACAAACAAAGTCTAGAGTCACCCCTGGTCCACCTTTATTGCGATACCTCGAAAAGGCGTCCACCTATAGAACTAAGGCCCACTCCCTTTTAAAATACTCATTAACACCTTTCATTTGATACCCATATTGTACAAACATATTCTAGAGTCACCCCTGGTCCACCTTTATTGCGATACCTCGAAAAGGCGTCCACCTATAGAACTAAGGCCCACTCCCTTTTAAAATACTCATTAACACCTTTCATTTGATACCCATATTGTACAAACAAATTCTAGGGTCACTCCTGGTCCACCTCTATGGCGATATCTCCAAACGGCGTCCACCTATGGAAATAAGGATCACTCCCTTTTAAAATACTCATTAGAATCTTTCATTTGATACCCATATTGTACAAACAAATTCTAGAGTCAACCCTGATACACCTTTATGGCGATATCCCTAAATGGCGTCCACCTATAGAACTAAGGCCCACTCCGTCATAAAATACTCATTAACACCTTTCATTTGATACCCATATTGTACAAACGTATTCTAGAGTCACCCCTGGTCCACCTTTATGGCGATATCTCGAAAAGGCGACCACCTGTACAACTACCACCACTCCTTTTTAAAACCCTCATTAATACCTTTAATTTGATACCCATACTGTACAAACAAATTCTAGGGTCACCCCTGGTCCACGTTTATGGAGATATCTCGAAATGGCGTCCACCTATGGAACTAAGGATTACTCCCTTTTAAAATACTCATTAATACCTTTCATTTGATGCCCATATCGTATAAACAAATTCTAGAGTCAACCCTGATACACCTTTATGGCGATATCCCTAAATGGCGTCCACCTATAGAACTATGGCCCACTCCCTCATAAAATACTCTTTAATGTCTTTCATTTGATACAGATGTCATACAAAGACATTCCAGGGTTTCCCTCGGTTCATTTTCCTACATGGTTATTTTCCCTTATGTTGTCACCATAGCTCTCAACTGAGTATGTAACGTTCGGTTACACCCGAACTTAACCTTCCTTACTTGTTCATTTTAGAAATTTATTTAGTCAGAACATACGTAAATGAAAAAATGAATTTAACTTAGTAATAGAATAGAAATTAAAAAAAATTATTAGAAATTAGCGTTTTTACAACCCCCTTTTAAAACCAAGGCATCACTGTGATTCATTTGCATGCCGTAAACATAGTTGTGTGGGTTTTTATTCAACCGTTTTAAAAAATGAAGGTATCACTGTGACACAATTGCAGATCGTAAAATTGCTTGTGTTGTTTTTTTTTAAGCCACCACAAGACACAGCAGGTAGAATTGAATTTGCCCCTACCCAAAAGTTCGACCCAAAGGGGGGACATCAGAATTCGTTTTAGAGGTATGGTTCCTTCTGCAAAGTTTCTTACTTTGATCCCTAGAATACGATTTTCACAGAGCAATGAGCGATTTTTAAATCGACCCGCCCTAATATGTACATATATGAACGTATGCGTGTTGCGTTTTATTTGTTTTGCTGTTATTGCATTTTGCTTGCTTTCACTTCATCATCGTCTAAAGGCTCTACAATAAGCTTGGCATCAATGCGGTAGTGTGGCTCTGTGTGTTGCTGACATTTCATAAGTTTGACATTTATGAATAACTAGCCTTTACCCGCGGCCCCGTCCGCAAGGAAAATTTTAAATATATGGGCTATTCGCGTTAGCCTGCTTATTATCTGTTTAAAATTTTGTTTTCTGTCTAATGCATTTTATTTTTATAATAGAGTAAAAAAAAAAGAACTAAATGAGCTGATAACCTGATAGGATCCCAAATGATCCCGAAATTATCCAGAAAAAGCTACGAAATGACCCCAACGCTATCGCGGACGGATCCCGAAAACCATCCAGAAATGCCCCGAAAGGGTCTCCAAAAGTTCCCCGAATAGTCCCAAAAAACCCGAAATGAGAGCGACACGATTCTAGACGTATCCAGAGAACCGCACAGAAATGATCCCTGAAGGTGTTTCAAAATGATCCCGAAAAGGTTCCGAAATGACCCTGACGGGCTCCCGGGCGGATCTCAAAAACCATCCAGAAAATATCCAGGAAGGGTCCCTAAATTATCCGGACTAACTCCAGAAAAAGTTCCGAAATGGCTCCGAGGGGATCCACGATGGATCGCGAAAACCATACAGAAATGATTCCGGAAGGATCCCAAAATGATCCCGAAATAGTCCGGAATTGACCCAGATGGGATCCCGCACAGATCCAGAAATGATCCCGGAAGGGTGCAAAAACTATGCCGGAAAAGTAACAAAAAATCCCGAAATGGCTCCTACGGCATCCCGGACGGATCCAGAAATGATCTCGGAAGGGTCCCCAAATGATCCCAAAATGGTCCCGAAATGACCCTGATGGATCCGGCAAACCATCAAGAAATTATGCCGAAAGGGTCCCAAAATGATCCCGAAATAATACAGAAAAAGTCACGAAACGACCCCTAGAGGATCCCCAAATGATCCCGTATTAGCCCCGAAAAGGTCCCGAAATAACCCCGACGGGATCCCGGACAAATCCCGAAAACCATTCAGAAATGATGCCGGAAGGAATCCCAAATGATTCTGTAAAAGTCCCGCATTGATTCCGACGGGATCCCGAACGGATACCGAAAATCATCCAGAAGTGATGCCGGAAAGGTCCTCAAATGATCACCTAATAGTCCCGAAATGACCCTTAAGGGGTCATGGACGGATCCCATAAACCATCCAGAAATTATCGCGATATAGTCCCGAAGAAGTCCCGAAATGACCCTGACGGGATCTCGAACGCACCCCTAAATGACCCTGACGGGATCCCGGACAGATCCCGAAATCCATCCAGAAATTATCTTGGGAGGGACCCCAAATGATCCCGAAAAAGTCCCGCAATGATTCCGAGTGGATCCTGATCGGATACCGAAAACCATCCAGAAGTGATGCCGGAAAGGTCCTCAAATGATCACCTAATACCAAAATGACCCTGACGGCATGCCGGACTGATCCCAAAATCCATCCAGAAATGATCTTGGGAAGGTCCCAAAATTATCCCGAAATAGTCTCGGAAAAGTTCAGAAATTACCCTGACGGGTTCCCGGACGAATCCTGAAAGCCATCTCTAAATGATCCCGAAAAAGTCCCGAAACGACCCTGACTGCACCCCGAAAGGATCCCGAAAACTATCCAGAAATGATGCCGGAAATGTCCTCAAATGATCACCTAATAGTTCCGAAAAGACCCTGACGGGATCCCGAACGGATCCCGACAACTATCTAGAAATTATGCCGAAAGGGCCCGCAAATGATCCCGTATTAGTCGAGAAAAAGTCCCGAAATGACCCCGACGGGATGCCGGACGAATCCCAAAAACCATCCAGAAATGATGCCGGAAGGGACACCAAATGATCCCGAAAAAGTCCCGCAATAATTCCGACGGGATCCCGAACGGATACCGAAAATCATCCAGAAGTGATGCCGGAAAGGTCCTCAAATGATCACCTAATAGTCCCAAAATGACCCTGACGGCATCCCATCCAGAAATGATCTTGGGAGGGTCCCAAAATTATCCCGAAATAGTCTGGGAAAAGTCCAGAAATTACCCTGACGGATCCCGGACGAATCCTGAAAACCAATCTTAAATGATGCCGAAAAGGTCCCGAAATGACCCTGATGGGACCCGGAAAGGATCCCGAAAACTAACCAGAAATGATGCCGGAAAGGTCCTCAAATGATCTCCCAATAGTTCCGAAAAGACCCTGACGGGATCCCTACAACTATCCAGAGATGATACCGAAAGGGCCCGCAAATGATCCCGTATTAGTCGAGAAAAAGTCCCGAAATGACCCCGACGGGATGCCGGACGAATCCCAAAAACCATCCAGAAATGATGTCGGAAGGGACCACAATGATCCCGAAAAAGTCCCGCAATTATTCCGACGGGAATCTGAACGGATACCGAAAACCATCCAGAAGTGATGCCGGAACGGTCCTCAAATGCTCACCTAATAGTCCCAAAATGACCCTGAGGGCATCCCGGACAAATCCCGAAATCCATCCAGAAATGATCTTGGGAAGGTCCCAAAATGATCCCGAAATAGTCTCGGAAAAGTCCAGAAATTACCCTGACGGGTTCCCGGACGAATCCTGAAAGCCATCCTTAAATGATCCCGAAAAAGCCCCGAAATGACCCTGACGGGATCCCGAAAGGATTCCAAAAACTATCCAGAAATGATGCCGGAAAGGTCCTCAAATGATCCCCTAATAGTTCCGAAATGACCGTGACGGGATCCCGAACTGATCCCGACAACTATCCAGAAATTATGCCGAAAGGGTCCGCAAATGATCCCGTATTAGTCGAGAAAAAGTCCCGAAATGACCCCGACGGGATGCCGGACGAATCCCAAAAACCATCCAGAAATGATGCCGGTAGGTATCCCAAATGATCCCGAAATAATCCCGAAATGACCTCGTCGGCATCCCGGATGGATACCGAAAATTATCCAGAAATGATGCCGGAAAGGTCCACAAATGATCCCCTAATAGTCCCGAAATTACCCTGATGGGATCCCGGACGGATCCCGAAAACCATCCAGAAATGATGCCGGAAGAGCCCCCAAATGATCCGGAAAAAGTCCCCAAATGACCCCGACGATATCCCGGACGGATCCCGAAAACCATCCAGAAATGATGCCGGAAGAGCCCCCAAATGATCCCGAAAAAGTCCCCAAATGACCCCGACGAGATCCCGCACGGATCCCGAAAACCATCCACAATTGATGCCGGAAGAGCCCCAAATGATCCCGTAAAAGTCCCCAAATGACCCC